>NW_004443968.1:15986061-16058467 GCF_000243295.1 Trichechus manatus latirostris
GTGGTAGCTATGCACCATCTACTTCTTCTGGTGTAAGGCTGATGAAGTCTCTGGTTTATGTGGCCCTTTCTATCTCTTGGGCTAATACACCTGGTGTCTTTGGTGTTCTTCATTCTCCTTTACTCCAGGTGGTTGGGACCAATTGATGCATCTTAGATGGCTGCTTACAAGCTTTTAAGACCCCAGATGCCAGTCACCAAAGTAGGATGCAGAACATTTTCTTAAAAAGCTTTGTTATGCCAATAGACCTAGGTGTCCCCTGAAAGCATGGTCCACAGACCCCTACCCCTGCTACTCTGTCTCTCAAAGTGTTTGATTGTATTCAGGAAACTTCTTAGCTTTGGTTTACTCCAGTTGTGCTGACTTCCCCTGTAGTGTGTGCTGCATATAATATTTCTTAATTGAGCACTTAATTGTACTTATGCAGAACCTGCTCAAAGACCAAGAGACAGTCATTCGAACAAAGCAAGGGGATACTGCATAGTTTAAAGTCAAGAACAGTGTGCGTCAGGGTTGTATCCTTTCACTATACTTATTCAATATGTATGCTGAGCAAATAATCCAAGAAGCTGGACTATACGAAGAAAAACGTGGTATCAGGTTTTGTGGAAGACTCTAACAATCTGTGATATGCAGATGACCCAACCTTATTTGCTGAAAGCAAAGAGGACTTGAAGCACTTACTGATGAAGATCGAAGACTACAGCATTCAGTATGGATTACATCTCAACATAAAGAAAACAAAAATCCTCACAACTGGACCAGTAAACAACATCATGATAAATGGAGAAAAAATCGAAATTGTCAAGGATTTCATTTTACTTGGATCCACAATCAACACCCATGGAAGCAGCAGTCAGGAAATCAAATGACATGTTGCATTGGGCAACTATGCTACGAAAAACCTCTTTGAAGTGTTAAAAAGCAAAGATGTCACTTGGAGAACTAAGGTGCACCTGACCAAGACATGATATTTTCATTCTCCTCATATGCATGTGAAAGCTGGACAATGAATAGGGAAGACTGAAGAAGAATTGATGCCTTTGAATTATGGTGCTAGTGAAGGGTATTAAATATACCACGGACTGCCAGAAGAATGAACAAGTCTGTCTTGGAAGAAATACAGCCAGAGTGCTCCTTGGAAGTGAGGATGGTGAGATATCATCTCTGGAGAAGGAAAGGACATCATGCTTGGTAAAGTAGAGGATCAGCGAAAAGGAGGAAGACCCTGGATAAAATGGATTGACACAGTGGCTGCAACAATGAGCTCAAACATAGCAAAGATTGTGAGGATGGTGCAAGACCGGGCAGTGTTTTGTTCTGTTGTACCTAGGGTCGCTCTGAATAGGAACTGACTCGACAGCACCTAACAACACAACAACATGGTATTTCTATTTCTAGCTTTTTTAAGGAGGTGCTGTATCATTTTCCACAGTGGCTGTACCATTTTATGTTCCATCAGCAGTGTGTAAGAATTTGAATCTCCCTGCAACTTCTCCAACATTTGTTATTTTCCGGTTTTTTTACATTAGTGCCAGTAATGTTGGTGTGAGATGGTATCTCATTGTAGTTTTGATTTGTATTTCTCTAATGGCTAATGATCACGAGCATTTCCTCATGTGTCTCTTAGCCACCAAAATGTCTTCTTTGGTAAAGTGTCTGTTCATATGGTTTGCCCATTTTTTAATTGGGTTGTATTTTTGTTGTTGAGGTGTTGAAGTATTCTATATATTTTAGAGATTAGACCCTTGTCAGATGTGTTGTAGCCAAAAGTTTTTTCCTACTCTGTAGGCTCCCATTTTACTCTTTTGGTGAAGACTTTTGAGAGCATAAGTGTTTCATTTTTAGGAGCCCCCAGTTATCTAGTTTCTCTTCTGGTGTTTGTGCATGGTTAGTTATGGTTTGTATTGTATTTATGCCATGTATGAGGGCTGCTAGTGTTGTCTCTCTTTTTTCTTCCACAATCTTTATCATTTAGGTTTCATATTTAGGTTTTTGATGAATTTTGAGTTAATTTTTTTGTATGGTGTGAGGTATGGGGCCTGTTTCATTTTTGTACAGCTAGACATACAGTTTTGCCAGCACCATTTGTTAAAGTGGATGTCTTTTCTCCATTTAAGGAACTTTGAGACTTTATCAACTATCAGCTAACCGTAGGTGGATGGATTTATGTCTAGGTTCTCAATTCTGTTCCATTCATTGATCCATGTGTCTGTCGTTGAACAAATACCAGGATGTTTTGACTACCATGACTGTATAGTAGGTTTTGAGATTAGGTAGTGTGAGGCCTCCTACTTTGTTCTTTTTCTTCAATAATGCTTTGCTTATCCAAGGCCTCTTTCTTTTGCATATAAAGTTGATGATTAGTTTTTTCCATCTCGTTAAAGAATGCTGTTGGTATTTGGATCAGGATTAAATTATATCTGTAGATCGCTTTGGGTAGAATTAGAATTTTCGCAGTGTTGAGTCTGCCTATCCATGAGCATGATATTTTTTTTTTTCCATCTATGTAGGTCTCTTTTGGTTTCCTGCAATAGTATTTTGTAGTTTTCTTTGTATAGGTATTTTACACACCTGGTTAGATTTATTTCTAAAATATTTTACCTTTTTAGGGACTATTATAAATGATATTGTTTTCTCTATTTCCTTTTGAAGTTCTTGTTGTTAGAGTATAGGAATCGAATGATTTTTGTATGTTGATCTTGTATCCTGCTACTCTACTGAATCTTTCTATTAGTTCCGGTAGTTTTCTTGTGGAATCTTTGGGATTCTTTATGTATATGATCATATCATCTGCAAATAGGGGTAATTTTACTTCTTCCTTTCCAATTTGGATGCCTTTTATTTCATTTTCTTGCCCTATTGCTCTAGGTAGGACTTCCAGCACAATGTTAAATAGGAGTGGTGATAAAGGGCATCCTTGTCTTGTTTCTGTTCTCAGGGGGATTTCTTTCAGCCTATCTTCATTGAGAATGGTATTGGCTGGTGGTTTTGTATAGATGCCCTTTATTGTGTTGAGCAATTTTCCTTCTATTGCTATTTTATTGAGAGTATTTATCAGGAATGGGTATTGGACTTTATCAAACACCTTTTCTGTGTCAAATGTGATGATCATGTGATTCTTTTGTTGTATTTATATGGTGGATTTCATTGATGGATTTTCTAATGTTGAACCATGCTTGCATACGTGGTATAAATCCTACTTGGTCATGGTGTATTTTTTTTTTTATATGGTGCTGAATTCTATTGGTTAAAATTTTGTTGAAAATTTTTGCATCTATATTCATAAGAGATAATGGTCTGTAACTTTCTTTTTTTGCGATGTCTTTCCCTGGCTTTGGTATCAGGGTTATTCTAGCTTCATAGAATGAATTCGGGAGTATTCCTTCTTTTCTATGCTCTGAAATAGTATGAGTAGTACTGATGTGAGCTCTTCTCTAAATGTTTGATAAAATTCTCTAGTGAAGCTGTCTGGGTCAGGGCTTATTTTCTGGGAGTTTATTTTTTATTACCTCTTTAATCTCTTCTATTGTTATAGGTCTGCTCAGATTTTCTATCTCTGTTAGTTTAAGTAGATAGTGTGTTTCTAGAAATTTTTCCATTTCCTCTAGGTTCTCAAATTTGTTGGAGTACAATTTTTCATAGTATTCTGTTATGATCCTTTTTATTTCAATTGGATCTGTTGTAATATCCCCCATTTCATTTCTTATCTGAGTTATTTAATTCCTCTCCTGTTTTTGTTTTGTCTGTTTGGCCAATAGTTTGTTGATCTTTTCAGAGAACCAACTTTTGGTCTTGTTGATTCTTTCTATTGATTTTCTATTCTCTGTTTCATTTATTTCTGCTCTAATCTTTATTAATTCCTTTCATCTGGTGGCTGTGGGCTTCTTTTGTAGTTGTCATTCTATTTATTCGAGTTGTAGGTCTAACATTTTGATTTCGGCCCATTCTTCTTTTTTGAAATGTGTGTTTATTGCTATAAATTGACCTCTGAGCACTGCCTTTGCTGTATCGCAAAGGTTTTGGTATGATGTATTTTCATTCTCATTTAATTCTAGGAATTTTTTTATTCCCTCTTTGATTTCTTCTATTCCCCAGTTGTTTTTTTTAGCAAGGTTTTATTCAATTTCCATGTATTTGATATTTTATCAATGTTCTTCCTGTTATTGGTTTCTATTTTTATGGCTTTGTGGTCGGAGACAAAGCTTTGTATTATTTCAATGTTTTGGATTTTATTCAGGGTTGATTTGTGGTCTAAAATGTGGTCTATTCTGGAGAATGTTCTATGTGTGTTGGAAAATAATGTATTCTTTGCTGCTCTTGATTGGCATGTTCTATATATGTCTATGAGGTCAAGTTGGTTGATTTTGGCCTTTAGATCTTCTGTATGTTGGTTGAGTTTCTTTCTAGATATTCTATCTTTTACAGAGAATGATGTGTTGATATCTCCAACTATTATTGTGGAACTGTCTTTTCTTCCTCTCAGTGCTGTTAGAGTTTGTTTTATGTTTTTTTGGAGCCCTGTCATTGGGTACATAGCTATTTATTAAGATTGCCTTCTTGGTAGATTGTCCCTGTAATCATTACATAATGTCCTTCTTTGCCTTTTATGGTTGATTTTGCCTTCAAGTCTATTTTATCAACAATTAATATTGCCACTCCTGCTCTTTTTTTGTTATTATTTCCTTGATATATCTTTTTCCATCCTTTAAGTTTTAGTTTATTTATATCTTTGTGTCTAAGGTGAGTCTCTTGTAGACAGCATATTGATGGGTCGTGTTTTTTAATCCCTTCGACCACTTTCTGTCTCTTTACAGGTGCATTTAAGCCATTTACATTCAGTATGATTATCAATAGGTGTGAGTTTATTGGCTTCATATTGTTATGCTATTTTTTGTGGTGCTGATGTTTTCTTTGTTTCTCTTACTTTCCTTTGCTGAGTTCCTTTTTTTTTTTTTCTTTTCGTGGAATTTCTTTTTTTTATTTTCATTAGCATAGATGTTGTGCTTACTGAGACTTTGTGTTTTTCTTCTTTTATATTCTGATAAGTAGGTTTTTTAACTTTCTTTGATTACCTTGAAATTTACTTTTATCTTCCTAAGTTTGAACCAGTCTTTTATCACTTAATATAATCTTGATTTCCTCTCCATTGGAAAGTTTTATAACTTCACCTTTTTCGCCCCCTTTTATTGTTTTGATGCTGTTGTCATTTAAACATTGACGTGTGTTTCCCTGTTTTAAGTCTTTTGGCTTTGTTTTATTATTGAGAGTTCTTTACCTGGGTTGGTATCTGGCTGATGCTGTCCTTTGCCTTGGAGTCTGGTTGTTGTCTGATGTTGTTGGTTCTGTAACTGAAGGACTCCTTTAACATTTCTTGTAAGTTTGGTGTGGTTTTTATGAATTCCCTTAATTTATACTTATTTGGAAATGTCATAATTTGGCCATCGTATTTGAGAGAGAGTTCTGCAGGATATATTATTCTTGGTTGGCAGTTTTTTTCTTTCAAGGTTTTGTATATGTCATCCCATTGCCTTCTTGCCTGTATAGTTTCTGCCGAGTAATCAGAACTTAATTTTATTGTTTCCCCTTTGTAAGTGACTTTTCATTTTTCTTGAGCTGCTCTCAGGATTCTTTCTTTGTTTTTGGTTTTAGCAAGTGTGATTGTGGTATTTCTTGGTGATTTTCTTTCAGGGTTTATCCTATGTGGGATTCTTTGAGCTTCTTGGATGGTCAGCTTTTTGTCTTTCATGATATTTGGGAGGTTTTCTGCCAGCACATCTTTAATAATCTTCTCTCTGTTTTGCATTTTTTTCTCCCTGTTCTGGAACTCCAATCACATGAAATGTTCTTGCTGTAGATTCTGTCCCATGTAATTTTTAAGTTTTCTTTATTTTTCTTCATTCTTTTCTCTGAGTTTTCCTCAAAGTGATATCCGTGGATTTATCTTCAATCTCAGTCATTCTGTCTTCCATTGTTTCAAATTTCCTCCTAAAACCTTCTATTGAATTTTCCATTTCTGTAATTTTGTTCTTTATCTTTTGGACTTCTAGTTGCTCTTTTTGTATAATTTCTAATTGTTTACTTATTTTCACTTTTTTTTTTTTGTATTATTTTCCTGAATTCTTCTATTGCTTTGGCAGTGATTTCCTTAATTTTGGCTATGCTTTCTTTATTTCTGACTGTGTTTTCCATGATTTTGTCTATTTTTTCCTTGGTTTTGTCTGTGTTTTCCTTCATCTCTTTCCTAATATTAGTCTTTTGAATTCCATATCAGATAGTTCCACTTCTTTTCTTCTACTGGAAAGTCATCTGATTCTTTATTTTGGTCATTTGCTAGAGCCATCTTGTCCTGCTTTTTTATGTTTTGATATTGTCTGCCTTCTGAGAGACATTGAGATTATTATTTTTTTAATTTATTGACTGTATGTTCATTTGTTTCATTCTGCTGCTTTGTTTTGTTTTGATATATCAGTTCAGGCGGGCCATACGTACTTTGCTACTTGCTCATCTGTGGACGTGATAGCTCTCACCACCTTGACCAGGTGGGCAAGGCAGCAGCAGAGTGAGCCTGCTTTGTTGTACACAGGTTTGGTTAGGTGGTTAAGGCCAGACTGAGCGAGTGCTATCTGCCTCCTGATGTTGGTCCAGCAGTGTGGGAGCGTTCACAGCCCTCACTATGTAGGTAAGGACATTGGATGGGGAGTGGTACAGGCTCGCTTAACACTGTTCAGCAGCTGGTCAAGTGGCAGGAGGGGAGGGGCAGTGCAGGCCTGGAGTGGCAGTAGGCCTGAGCTTGGGACGCTCTAGCCAGTGCAGCAAAGTGAGGGGCTGTGGGAAGGGGTGGTGGCATATGGTGCTAGATGGGGGGAAGAAAGAAAAGAAGAGAGAGAAAAAAAGGGTAGCCAGCAGGTGGGGAAGGGGCAGGCTTTGGAGCCAGAAGGATGGGAAGGGAGGTGGCATACAGGTCTAGGTGGGAGGGAAAATGAAAAGAGAGAAAGGGAAAAAAAATGGCATGGTGGGAGCCAGTGGGTGGAGGGGGCAGACTCGGTGGTGGCAGGCTAGTGTTTCTCCTGCCATGGTGGTGCTGTGTGGCCCAGCAAGAAGGGGTAGAGGTGACATACAGGGCTACATGAGGGGAGAAAGCTGTGGGAGCTGGCACATGTGGGCAGGTGGGGGCACGTGGGGGTGTGTGGTGCTAGGATGGCAACAGGCTGGTAACTCTTTACCCACAGTGGTGTGGCAAGGCCCAGCATGAAGGGGTAGAGGTGGCGTATGGGGCTAGTTGGAGGGAGAACGAAAAGGAAGAAAGTGGAAAAAAAGAGCAATAATAATAATAATTTAAAAATGGCACAGTAGGAGCTAACAGATTGGGACATGGTGGACCTGGGCTGGTGGTAGCATGGTATCTCTTTAGCCAAGGTGGTGTGGTGTGGCCTGGCAGGATAGGTAGAGGTGAGGTATGGTGGGAAGGAGGAAGAAGAGGAGGAAAGGGAAAAGAAAAAAAATGGCACAGCCAGAGCTGGCATGTGGTGGTGGGGTGGACCTGGGTTGCTGGCAGGCCAGTGTCTCTCTAATCAAGGCAGTGTGGGATGGCCTGGTGGGAAGGGGTAAAGGTGGCGTACGTAGCTAGGTGAAAGAGAAAGAAAGAAAGAAAGAAAGAGATTTAAAATAATAATAATAAAACGGCATGGCCAGAACCAAGGGTTGGGGGCAGGGCAGACCTGGGCTGGCAGCAGGCTGGTGCCTCTCTAGCTGTGGTGGTGCACTGTGGCCCAGCAGGAAGGGGTAGAGGCAGGGTATGGGGCTAAGTGAAAGGGAGAAAGAAAAAGAAATAAAGAATAAAAGAAACAAAAATAATATAAACAATGATGTGGCAGGAGCTAGGGGGTGTGGGTGGGGCAGAGCCAGGCTGGTGACAGCTGTTGTCTCCCTAGCCTTATCTAGCCAAGGTGGTGCAACGTGGCCTGGCGGGAAGGGGTAGAGGTAAGGTATGGGCTAGGTGGGAGGGAGAAAGAAAAACAGGAAAGGGAAAAATTGGCATGACAGATACTGGCATGTGGGGCCTCACAAAACCAGGCTGGCAGTCAGCCAGCATCTCTCTAGTCAAGGCAGTGTGGTGTAGCTCGGCGGGAAGGGGTAGAGGTGGGGAACAGGACTAGGTGGGAGGGATAAAGAAAAGGGAGAAAGGGGGGAAAAAAAGAAAAAGAAAAAAAAGGTGTGTCAGGAGCTGGCAGGTCGGGGTGGGGTGCACCCGGGCTGGTGGCAAGCTGGTAGCTCTCTAGCCAAGGCTGCTCAGTGTGGCCCATCAGGAGTGGTGGAGGTGGTGTATGGGACAGAAGGGTGAGGAGTGGGAAAGCATTTTTCTCTGGTTACCAGGTACTCTGTCTTCTGCTGGGAGCTCTGTGAAGTTGCCTTCCTGTACTACCTGTCTGGGGTTGATGGCTGTGCTCCAAGATGGCAGTGCTGTGCTATGCTAGTTAGCAGGCACCTCCACTCCGTATCTCTCCTTATTCTCTGTTTTCCTTCAGTTTTTTCTTCCATTTAGTATTTGATCTCTTTCTTTATCACTTCATTTGATGCTTAGAGTTCCAGGACTGATGTTTGTATCTGTTTTACTTAGTTTCTGGATCTTTGCTGTAGAGGGATGGAATGATGCGTCTGTCTAGGGTGCCATATTGGATCCCTCTCTCTCTGGTTTAGTTTTTTAGGTGGGGATCTTCAGTGTCAACTTCTGAGACTTTTAGTAACAGCTCCCTGAACAATTGGTAGAATTTTCCCTGAATTCCACTTCCTTAGCTATTCCAAAGTTACGTAAATACCTAAATGTATGTTTAGTAGAGTGTGGCTTCTGTTTTCCTGACTAGATCCAGACTAATATTTGATTATACCTCTTGGAGGACTGCAAATGTCATCTAAATGTGTTGAATACTGAATAACTGGACAAGTGTTTATCCAGTTCAAATCTGCTTTTCACCTCTTATGGTGAATAAGCTAAAAGAGAAATGGTAGAGGATTTTTGGAAGACATGAGTCTTGTGCTTCCCATGCTATCACCTTGTTACACTACTGAGTACTAATTGGCAAAAAACCCTCTCTTGAGTCTTCAAAGGTCTTAAATAATTTACCTAGGTCATTATAACATTGGATATTTTCAAACTTTTACCAAGAAGACTTTCCTTTGATAGCTTAGATCCAAAAAAAGATGATTTGGCCGTCACCTAGATTTCTGGCTATCAGTTACCTCAGTATCCAAGAAAGCAAAGGACAAGAACAAAAATTTTTTCATCTGTAAAATTAAATAAACAAGGATAGGCTTGTAGCTAAACCTGGACTTTAATATTTTTGTACTACTTTAGTTCTGAAACTACTTGAGGAATATTTTCATGAGCTTCATATAAACTATTTCCTGTAATAGAAATACCTTTCTATATTCATGGGTACTTTTCTTTAAAAGTCAATCTTCTTTGCCACTTTCTTTCCTAAAATGTACATTCTTTGACAGATTTAAAATTATGTCTTCATAAAAGTTTTTGTCCAATGTATAGTACAATTCAGAAATTGACAGAGTTACACATATGCATGGAAATCATAGCTCCTAAACCAGGAGTGTTTATGTGTTTTATTTATTTTTCTCTTCTTACGGATGGTTATGAGTAAACAGAAACATTCAAGCCTGGAAAATTGAGGTTCTGTGCTAAGGGTAGATAATCACACATAATAGGAGCTGGGAACAGACTCTAGGTTTTATAATTTAATATAAGCAATACTAACTGGAAAGCCATCAATATGACATTATAAAATTTCACAGACAACGTTTTAAAACGATACATTCAATTCACTTAATGTTTTCTACAACTGACCACATATTTGTGAGAACTGGAAAGATATACATTCTTCTGACAGTAATCCTTGCTATTGATTTTAAAAGTCTGCTTCAGTTAAAGTAAATTGACATTAATGTCACTAACTTAGCAGGAATGATATTTTAAGGAGTTTATTGCTCTGCCCTGAGGGGCAGCAGCGTCACATAACATAAAAGGCTTTGATTTGGCTTCTAGGGTAGAAAGAAAGAAAATGCATATAAAAATAGCAGTTCTTTTTTCATACACTAATCTAGTTGCACACTTTTTTTTTTTGGAGTGACTGCAGGGAAAGGTAAATTTTACGGAATTGATTTATAAATAGATCATCTCGTTGCATTTGAACCGTTAATAAGGAAAATGGAAAAATCCAGGTATCAAATTAAGTGTGATTAAACTAAGGAAATAAGCCTTTTATAATTCTAAACATTTTCTTTAAAAACCAAATAAAAGCAAAACATTTTTGAAATCACAACACATTAAAGATATTTGTGCCTAAATAATGATAATACAAGAAAAACTAGCATAATTCAGCATTATTGTCTCAATAATAATGCTATTCACATTATTAAATTTGGATGATGTATCTCTATTTCTATGCTTTATTGGTATTGCTATCACTTTGGAAACACATTCCATTTCCCATTTAATATTGCTGCAAACCTATTTTAAGATATTTTACAGAATTGATTATTCTTTTCTTTTGATAGATTTAAAAAAAATTTTTTTTGTTGTAGTTTAAGTGGAAGTTTACATTTCAAGTTAGTCTCTTATGCAAAAATGTATACATACATTGTTATGTGACCCTATTTGCTCTCCCTATACGGTGACAGCGCATACTCCTTTCCACCCCTGATTACCCATGTCTTTTGATAGATTTTATTATTTCTTTTTCTTTAACATTAATTAGATGTACACAATTGCTCTCCGCTTTACTCTGTTCAGTCCACTTACTTTCAATTATTTCATTATTTAGTTATTGCATTAGTATTAGACAAGCAGAATTCCATTTTGACTCTTCTGTATTTGTATTTGGTCTGAATGTTTAGAATTAGTCTATTAAGGTTCTAATATCCATTTTAGTATTTTTCAAATTCTTTTATTATATAGAATATTCTGAAAACAATTCCTTCTTGAAAAAATTTGCATCTATCAGGTTGCAAGAATGCCATTGGTATATACTGTTTACATAAATTAGTAACTCAGAAAATATTTACTGATCTTCTATACCCTACTGAATGAACTGAGAATATCATATTATTTACAAATAACTTTTTGGTTTTCTTAGGTATTTATTAATCTTATTGAAAAATTGAGTTTAAGATTTCGTAAAAGTTATGAAATTCCATTCTCCTTACGAAATTTATTTATTTATTATTTTTAAATGGAGACTATCCCACAACAATTTGAAATGCTTAAATTTGTATTTAAAAACTATTTTGCTATGTCAATAATGTAATCTTTGCAATATAAGCTAACAGTCTGCTTTTTCAAATAAACAGATTTTAAATATATGACCAGATTTGAAAGGCATAATAATGGTGAATATTTGTTTTGAATTTTAAAATTTGTACCAGTAGGCTGACATGAAGTAGGTAGCATTGGATTATGTTACAGGGAAGGGAAGGTAGCTAGAACATAGAGCCCATATACAATGATACTATTTTGTATGATACAAGAAAATATTAGGGTATGTATTTTTTAAGGAGATTAAAAGTCAACTCATGAGATTCTTAAACTGGCAACATTATTAATATTTACCAAAGAAAATCACAAGGTTTTATAACTATATTATTATTTTAAAATACAAACTATGGAAAGGAAAAAAAAGATCATAATGCCACTCCACAGATAAGTATTATTGACAGTTTTGAAAATATAAAGTGATGTATTTAAAATTCAAAGATATAAATTGAAAAGGAAAATTCTAAACTTCCTTTTACATTTCTCCATCCCTCTACTCAAATAGAACTACCTTAAACAAAGTTTTTTATCCCACTAAAACAAACAAATAAAGTGGATATCAGTCAGTTCATATCTTTTTAGTAAGAATATATAGATTATTCTATATATTTTCTTTGTTTAATATGTAATTTACTTTAATATTAACATCATTCTGTCTCTTACTTTTTAACAATAATATATCTTGGAGATATTTTTATATCAGCACAAAATGATCTAACATTTTCTTTCTAAGTATAGTCTTAGTAAGTATGTGTGTATATACGTTTGTATACACAAACACATATACACATATATATGCATATGTGTATATATATTTATAGATACATGTATAAGGAGCCCTGGTGGTACAGTGATTAAGTGCTCGGCTGCTAACCAAAAGGTTGGCGGTTCAAACCTACCAGCTGTTCTGTGAGAGAAAGATGTGGTAGTCTGTTTTGTAAAGATTACAGCCTTGGAAGCCCCATGGGGCAGTTCTACTCTATCCTGTAGAGTCGCTATGAGTCAGAACTGACTTGACAGCAATGGGTTTGGTTTTTAGTTTATGTATTTAGGACTTCACCTAAATTTATTTAAATAATATCTGCTTATTTAACTTTAGATTATTATACTTATTTTGCTATTATATGTAACATATTATATGAAAACTATATCCTTGAGTTTATAAACATATATTTGTAACTATAGCTTGGAAAAAATTACTAGTTGCAGAATTTATTGCTCATAATGTAGAAGCAATTTTAATTTGTATAGATAATGCCAATTTTGTCCTTAAGTGAGTTACCATGAATTCATTTCCTAGCATATTCTTTCTCTCTCTCACACACATACCAGGTATTGATAGAAGAAAAAAAAGTTATCTTGTTTTTATTCTCATTTCTTTAATTGCAAGTGAGGTAATATGTCTTTCTATGCACTTATCAAATGTGAGTCTTTCATTTCTGTAAATTGCTTGCTTGTGCCCTTTCGTCATTTGTCTATTATATGAATCTTGAATGAGCCGTCTGTAAATTAATGAAATTGGTAGCAAAATATATGTCTTTTTATGATTTTTCTTTTTACATTTTTCTTTCTTCGCTTATTGTAAGTATTTTGTGATAAAGAAGTTCTGATTCTTTTTTGTGACTCTTGGTCTTTGTAGTCTCATTAAAAGGATTTCCCTACTCCGAGGTCATAAATAGATCAAGACCTGCATTTATCTAGAGGTGTGCTGTCCAATAAAAATCTAATATGAACCACATATGTAATTTTAAATTTTCTAGTAGCCACATTCAAAAAGTAAAGAGAAAGAGGTGAAATTAATTTTAATAATGTTTTATTTAACCTGAAATAGCCAAAATATTATTATTTCAACATATAATCAATATAAAAATCATTAAATAAGATATTTAAATTTATTTTTACATGTGTATTTTATACTATTAGTGCAATCTGAGCCCTAACCGAGAGGTTGGCCATTTGAACACACCAGTTGCTCTGCGGGAGAAAGATGTGGCAAACTGCTTCCGAAAAGATTTACAGCCTTGGAAACCCTATGGGGCAGTTCTACTCTGTCCTATAGAGTCGCTATGAGTTGGAATCGACTCAACAGCAGTGGATCTGGTTTGGGTTTTAGTACAATCTGAAGCTGACGTTATATTTTCACTGGAAATACTTGATCTATATGTAAATTTTATAAAATTTATACTTGAAAATGTAGATTAGTCTACAAAATTTTTCCAAATAGACCTAAACGTTTTTCAATAACTAAATTGAGTATCTGTTTTAAAATTTAAGTATAAATTAAATAAAATGAAAAATTCAATTCCACAGTTGCTTAAGCCATATTTCAAGTTCTCAATAGCCACAAAGGCCTAGTGATTACCATACCAAGACAGTAGAGTTTTAGAATTCTCACATATTATTTTTGTCTGAATGATAATTCTTTCACCCATTTAAGCAAGTTTGGCATCCAGCTTCACTTTTTGCCTTCCAAAGTTAAGCATTTTCATTAACACCACATTTTTTAAATCTTTGTTTTTTCCACTAATCTGAAAATGTCTATTGTGAACAAAATTCCCACTCTCTGGGTCTATTTCTGACATTTATCTTCTGTTTCATTTACCTGCTTACCTTTTTATTTCCCTGAATTGTGTTATTATTTCCTAATGAATCCAGTATGACTTTTAGTCTTCTTGTTTTCAGTTGAAGGATTATATTTATAATTGCTTCTTAAAGTGCTCTGAAAAAGAATTTTTTTTTTTTTTTTTGGTGTTAGAGTAGATAATACTGTAGTTAAGGTATTAACATTTCTATTTTCATTTTGCCTGATAATTTTGGCTTTGCTTCTTTATTCCTATTTTTTTCTCAGCTACATAGTTTTACAGCTTACAGGTATCAGATTTATCCATAAATTCTTCAATAGTTGACAGAGCTGAACTGGAGTCATTCATCCTATCCTACTTACTATCGTATTATCAGTTTGGATACGTTTCCCTGTCGTGTTGCAGCTTAGGTGTTGTTTTACTTTGTCCATCGCTACTCTAAAATATATATATTTTTAAATCAAAATTAAATGATCAACTGAACACAGAAAATAATCTATTTTTCTTATTCAATACTGCATTTTACCTAACTTTATTTTCAGGCTCCTGCATACTCTAGTGACTGTTGCAGTCCTGCCACATTTGGGCTTGACTTTATTAGGAAGTAGGGCATTCTTCTGCAATTTCTTTCACTTTTTGCATTTTAATTCTTTCAATCTCAGTTTTGATTTTTTAGATAGGACCAAATTAGCTATTAAGGTGAAGAAACAATGTAATTGTTACTCATTATTCTCTTTGAGAGGTCCCAAATAAAGCAATTTTGTCTGCCTTTGTATTTCACACAAACAGAAATTCTACCCGAGCCAGTGTGTTGTTGCATCAGTGCCTCTGTAACTCAAAGGCACTTGCTTATACTACTGTAGGAGTGGGTGCTGTCATTCTTCGAAACAACTTTATTTGGATAATATAACTTCTTCTAGTCTCCCTATTCCCTCCTCAAGGCCCATCTTAACAATGTGTCACATTCAAAGGAGCATAAACCCAGCTCCAAAAGACGTGAAAAATAATGTAAGTTTTATCCAACTTTCTTGGGGAAAAAAAAAAAAGCCAGGAAAACGGTGGAATTTCATGCTAATATACTGCACCAATGTCATTGAACAGCTTTTTCTTCAACGTCTCTCTCATCCCAGAACTGAGGGGGACTGAAGACTCCTGAGCTTATGGCTGGTGGCCTGAGGGGGTAGAGAGAACCCCTGGATTTGTAGCCAGCAAATCAGAAGAGAAGGACCCTGGGAAACCCTGAGCTTGCAGCTGGCATCCTGAAAAGATAGTGAGGAAATCCTGAATTTGTAGCTAGCAGGTCAGAAGTGAGGGTGCCATTGGGACTTCAGGTTTGCAGCTCATGTCTGAGATCTCGGGCACACTTGGTAGTCTATAGAACTATGCCCTTTATCTTGTGAGGTCTGATCTAGCTTCGGTGGTTAGAGTCAGAAGAAGTGCTACATATGCAACTGGTGTCAAAACAAAAGTGGAATAGAATTTGATTCATTTGATTGATCTTTAAAGTTTGGTGAGGAAAAGGTGAGATTTGATTATTTTCCACTACAGAAGTAAAAGGCTTACCTTTCCTTGACTGCTACGTAATCTTCAATTTCTTCTCTAAACAAGTTCATTCTTTTCACCATCTGATGTATTTTATTGTTACCACTTTAAAGATATACCTAATAAGTGGAAGAGAAATAGAATTTGTAAAAACTGTCAATATCATGTAGAATCAAAGAGAGTGCATAAAAGTATGACTAAATTTGGAATGGAAAAAAAAGATACTGAAAAATATTCTAGGATTAAGTCATTAAATCTGAAATATAGTTTTAAGAAATTATTCTCAATTGCTTTTTCTGGCTGCTAGTGTTTTTGCCTCCATTTTCTTTGTCTCATTATTGACTTTTTCTTTCTTCTTTTTTTTTTGAAAACTTTTTTCCATTTTTTCTCTTGCTCAAAGAAGACCTGGACCCAAATGCACTGTCTGTAGTTTGTCTCTCGTTTTAAAACATTTTCTTGTCCTATTGATATCCACAGAACCAAACTACCAACTTCAGTATTACCATATTTTCCTCAATTATTCTCTCTCTTAACTATAGTTTATCTGACAAAATATAGAGGTAAACCATGATTCTAACCTCCATATTTTGAAATATGTGTATAAAGACAATAATTTTAAATTTTGATGCATTCTTCAAAATTTTCAAGGTCACGAAACAGAAGGAAAGACTTAGACACTGTCGCAAACTGAGAGAAACAAAGGAGACGTGATGACTAAGAACAATGTGGTATCTTGGATGAAATCTTGGAGCAGAAAAAGGACATTAGTGAAAGAAAAAAAATAACCCGGGGAAATCTGGAAAAAGTCTGGAGTTTAGTTAATCATAATATACCAGTTTTGATTTCTTACTTTTTGACAAATCTGTCATGGTTATATAAGATGTTAAAATCTTGATGAAGGCTATTATGATGGTTAAAGTTGTGTATCAACTTGACTGGGCCATGATCCTCAGCGATTTGGCAGCTGTTTGATGATGTAATCACTTCCATAATGAGATCTAATATAATGTGATCATCTCCATGATGAGATCTTTTGTGAGCAGCCGATCAGCTGAAAGGAAGTTTTCTTGGGGGTGTGGCCTGTATCCAATATAGGTGGACTTTCTGGCATGGCTCAATGGCTTTTACTCCCTCTGAATCCTGCAGCTAGCTCCAGTTCATCTGACCTCTGGTTCTTGGCACTTGAGCTAGCAGCTTACCTGCTATTTAACTTGGCTTCAGCCACTACTGAGTGCCCAATCTGCCAGCAGCAGAGACCAACACTGAGCCTCTGATATGGCACCATTCCTTGAGATGACCAGCCAGCAACCTGGTGGCAGGTTGCTTACGTTGGACCACTTTCATCATGGAAAGGGCAGAGTTTTATTCTTACTGAATAGACACTTACTCTGGATACAGATTTGCCTTCCCTGCATGCAATGCTACTGCCAAAACTACCATCTATGGACTTACAGAATGCCTTATCCACTGTCATGGTGTACCACACAACATTACCTCTGATCAAGGGACTCACTTCACAGCAAATGAAGTATGGCAATGGGCCCATACTCATGGAATTTATTGGTCTTACCGTGTTCCCCATCATGCTGAAGTAGCTGATTTGATAGAACAATTGAATGACCTTCTAAAGACAAAATTACAGTGCCAGCTAGATGGCAATACCTTGCAAATTTGAGGCAATGTTATCCAGACTCTGTATGTGCTCTAAACCGGCATCCAATATATGGTGCTGTTTCTCTCACAACCAGGATTCATGCCTCCAGGAATCAAGGGGTGGAAATGGGAGTGGCACCACTCACTATTACCCCTAGTGATCCACTCGAAAAATATTTGCTCTGCCGGTCTAGAGGTCTTAGTTCCAAAGCGAGAAATGCTCCCACCTGGAGACAGTTCACTGATTCCATTGAACTGGAAGTTAAGATTGCCACCTGGCCACTTTGGGCTCCTTATGCTCTGGATCAACAGGCAAAGAAAGGAGTTACCATATTGGCTGATGTGAACTATCCTGATTACCAAGAGGAAATTGGATTGATATTACATAATGGAAGTAAAGAAGAGTATTTCTGGAATGCAGAAGATTTCTTAGGGCATCTCTTAGGACTACCATGCCCTGTGATTAAAGTCAATGAAAAACTGTGGCCGTTATTAGGTGCCATCGAGTCGGTTCTGACTCATAGTGACCCTTTGTACCACAGAACAAAACATTGCCTGGTCCTGTGCCATGCCAGAATCATTGTTATGTTTGAGTTCACTGTTGCAGCCACTGTGTCAGTCCATCTCATAGAGGATCCTCCTCTTTTTCACTGACCCTGTACTTTACCAAGTATGATGTCATTTTCAAGAGACTGATCCCTCCTGTATTAGTCATCTAGTGATGCTACAACAGAAATACCACAAGTGGATGGCTTTAACAAAGAGAAATTTCTTTCTTCACAGTAAGGTAGGCTAAAAGTCCAAATTCAGGTCATCAGCTCCAGGGGAAGTCTTTCTCTCTCTGTCACTGGCACTGCTTTCTTGGTGGTATGAGGTCCCCCTGTCTCTCTGCTCACTTCTCTCTTTTATGTCTTAAGAGACTGCCTCAGGACACAATCCAATCATGTAGATTGAGTCCTGCCTTACTAACACAACTGCCAGCCATCCTCCCTCATTAACATCATAGAGGCAGGATATACAACATAAAAAATATCACACAATACCAGGAATCATGGCCCAGCCAAACTGACACACACGTTTTCTGGGGGACATAATTCAATCCATGACGTCTCCTGACAACATGTCCAAAGTATGTAAGACGTAGTCTCGCCATCCTTGCTTCTAAGGAACATTCTGGTTGTACTTCTTCCAAGACAGATTTGTTCGTGCTTTTGACAGTCCATTGTATATTCAATATTCTTTGCCAACACCAAAATTCAAAGGCATCAATTCTACTTCAGTCTTGCTTAGTCATTGTCCAGCTTTTGCATGCATGTGGTGCAATTGAAAATACCGTGGCTTGCTTCAGGTGCGCCTTAGTCTTCAAGGTGATATCTTTGCTTTTCAACACTTTAAAGAGGTCTTTTGCAGCAGATTTGCCCAATGCAATGCATCTTTTAATTTCTTGACTGCTGCTTCCATGGGTGTTGATTGTGGATCTGAGTAAAATGAAATCCTTGACAACTTCAATCTTTTTCTCCTGTTATCATGATGTTGCCTATTGGTCCAGTTGTGAGGATTTTTGTTTTCTTTATGTGGAGGTGTAATCCATACTGAAGGCTGTAGTCTTTGATTTTCGTCAGTAAGTGCATCAAGTCCTCTTCACTTCCAGCAAGCAAGGTTGTGTCATCTGTATAACGCAGGTAGTTAATGAGTCTTCCTCCAATCCTGATGACCCATTCTTCCTCATATAATCCAGCTTCTTGGATTATTTGCTCAATATACAGATTGAATAGGTATGGTGAAATGTTGTAACCCTGATGCACACCTTTCCTGACTTTAAACCATGCAGTATCCCCTTGTTATGTCCGAACAATTGCCTCTTGATCTATGTACAGGTTCCTCACGAGCACAATTAAGTGTTCTGGAATTCCCATTCTTAGCAATGTTATCCATAATTTGTTATGATTCACACAGTGAAATGCCTTTGCATAGTCAATAAAACACAGGTAAACATTTCTGGTATTCTCAGCTTTCACCTAGGATCTGTCTGACATCAGCAGTGATATCCCTGGTTCGGTGTACTCTTCTGAATCCAGCCTGAATTTTTGGAAGTTCCATGTTGATATACTGTTGCACACTTCAAAAAAGTGGCCTTTTGAATGATCTTCAGCAAAATTTTACTCTTGTGTGATATTAATGATATTGTTCGATACTTTCCACATTTGACTGGATCACCTTTCTTGGGAATAGGCATAAATATGGATCTCTTCCAATTGGTTGGCCAAGTAGCTGTCTTCCAATTTCTTTTTTTTAAAACAACAATAATCGCTTATTATTTCTCATGTTTCTGTGGTGCAGGACTTCAGTGTTCCAAATTTCTTGGCATACACAAGTGAGCACTTCCAGAGCTGCATCTGTTTGTTGAAACATCTCAATTGATATTGCATCAATTCCTGGGGCCTTGTTTTTTGCCAGTGCCTTCAGTGCAGCTTGGACTTCTTCCTTCAGTACCATTGGTTCCTCATCATATGCTTCCTCTTGAAATGGTTGAACGTCAACCAATTCTTTTTGGTATAATGACTCTGTATATTCCTTCCATCTTCTTTTGATGCTTTCAGTGTCATTTAATATTTTCACCATAGAATCCTTCACTATTGCAACTCAAACCTTGAATCTTTTCTTCAATTCTTTTAGCTTGGGAAATGCAGATTATGTTCTTCCCTTTTATTTTCCTATCTCCATCTCTTTGCACATGTCATTATAATACTTTACTTTGTCTTCTCGAGCTGCTCTTTGAAATCTTCTGTTCAGTTCTTTTACTTCATCCTTTCTTCCTTTTACTTTAACCACTCAATGTTCAAGAACAAATTTCAGAATCCTTCTGGCATCCATTTTGGTCTTTCCTTTCTTTCCTGTCTTTTCAATGACCTCTTGCTTTCTTCATGTATGATGTCCTTGATGTCATTCCAAACTCATCCAGTCTTCGGTCATTAGTGCTCAGTGCATCAAATCTATTCTTGAGATGGTCTCTAAATTCAGGTGAGATATACTCAAGGTCATACTTTTGCTCTCATACACTTTTTCTAATTTCTTCAGTGTCAATTTGAACTTGCATATAAGTGATTGATGGTCTGTTCCACAGTTAGCCCTTGGTCTTGCTCTGACTGATGATACTGAGTTTTCCATCATCTCTTTCCACAGATGTAGTTGATTTGATTCCTGTGTATTCCATCTGGCAAGGTCCATGTGTATAGTCACCATTTATGTTGTTGAAAAAAGGTATTTGCAATGAAAAAGTCGTTGGTCTTAACAAAATTCTACCATGTGATCTCTGGCATCGTTTCTATCACCTGGGCCATATTTTCCAACTACCAGTCGTTCTTCTTTGTTTCCAACTTTCACATTCCAATCTCCAGTAATTATCAATGCATCCTGATTGCATGTTTGATTAATTTCAGACTGCAGAAGATGGTAGCAATCTTCCGTTTCTTCATCTTTGGCCTTAGTGGTTGGTGCGTAAGTTTTAATAATAGTCACATTGACTGGACTTTCTTGTAGACATATAGATAGTATCCTGTCACTGACAGCATTGTTCTTCAGGGTAGATCTTGAAATGTTCTTTTTGACTATGACTGCAACGCCATTCCTCTTCAGGTTGTCATTCCCGGTATAATAGACCATATGATTGTCCTATTCAAAATGGCCAATACTATTCCATTTCAGCTCACTAATGCCCTAGGATATCAATGTTTATGCGTTCCATTTCATTTTTGATGATTTCCAATTTTCCTACATTCATAATTTCTACATTCCACGTTCTGATTATTAACGGATGTTTGCAGCTGTGTTTTCTCACTTTGAGTCATGCTGCATCAGCAAATGAAGGTCCCGAAGGCTTGACTCCATCCATGTCATTAAGGTTGACTCTTCTTTGAGGAGGCAGCTCTTTCCAGGTGTCTTCTGAGTACCTTTCAACCTGGGGGCTCGTCTTCCAGCACTATATCAGACAATATTCCACTGCTATTCATAAGGTTTTCACTGGCTAATTCTTTTCAGAAATAGACTCTTGGGTCCTTCTTCCTAGTCTGTTTAGTCTGAAAGCCCAGCCAAAACCTGGATGCAGTGGGAGACCTTGCTGGTATCTGAATACCGGTGGCATAACTTCCAGCATAGCAACAACATGCAAGCCCCCACAGTACAAGAAACTGACAAACGTGAGGGAATAGAAAACTACAGCACCCCAATTCCAACATGACTACTAATGGCCAAGACCCTTCAGGAATGAAGGTTTGGGTCACCCCACCAGGTAGAGAATCAGGGCCAGCTCAGGTGCTTGCTGAGGGCAAAGGAAATATGGAATGGGTGATGGAAGAAGTAGTTATAAATACCAGTTACAACCATGTGACCAGTTACAGAATGAGGACTGTAATTGTTATGAGTATTTCTTCCTTGTATGTTTGCATCAAATATTTTTGTTTTCTTATAAAATATAAGATGTAAACAGGACTAGTGCATTTTCAGTTGTACATGTGTTAGTTGTATCATGTTAGACACAAGTATGACTTTATAATTGTCTTTATTCAGAGATTAGGTATGCTTTGAGATGTGTACAGGTGTCCAGTTGACAAGCAGTGGACTGTGATGGTTAAAGTTGTGTGTCAACTTGGCTTGGCCATGATCCTCAGTGGTCTGGCAGTTATGATGTAGTCTGGCAACTTTTTAACGTTGTAGTCTTCTCCTTAATGAAATCTGATATAATGTGATCTCCCCCATGATGAGATCTGTTTTGAGCAGACAATCAGTTGCATGACAGTTTCCTTGGGATGTGGCCTGCAACCATTATAGATGGACTTTCTGGCAAGGCTCGCTGGCTTTTGCTCACTCTGGATCCTGCAGCTGGCTCCTGTTCATCTGACCTCTGGTTCTTGGGACCTGAGCTAACAGCTTACCTGCTGTCTTACTTGCAGATCTTGGGATTCATCAGCCTCCACAGCCTGTGAGCCAAGAGGCCTCCCATCTGACCTTCCAATCTTGGGATTCACCAACACCTGCGACTACATGAGTCAGAAGAAGCCTTCAGCCTGACCCATGAGCTTGGGACATTTCAGCCTCTACAACCATGTGAGCCATTTCCTTTATATAAATCTCTCTCTATATGTATTTATATGCTATACTGGATTTACTTCTCTAGAGGACCCAGCCTAAGACAGCTATATGGAGATTCTTTTTACTATCTTTGCAATACTTATTTAAATTTAAAATTATTTCTAATATAAAATTAAAACAACACTATAATGTCAAAGTACTTGCCATGTTCTTCCTTTACAATCCATGCCTCTCACCAAAGTACCTTAATGAGAGACTGCTTGAGGTGCCTGACTGTCCCCATTAGAAGGATTCTGATTTGGATTCAGTGGTGTCACTCAATGATCCCAAAGCTTGAGGTCACTCTTCCACACTCTGATTATCATTGTGGTCAAGTGGGATCCTGAGTGGCTGTCCCCTCTATTCTGATTGTCACTGTGGTCAAGGGTGATGCTCCTTGCCCATCTCCTCTCTGATTATCACTATGTTTGAGGGTAATGCTGTGAGTTCCTCTCCCCCACTCTGAGTAGCACTGAGATTGAGGGTGAGGCCGTTTGCCTATCTCCTGTAGTCTGGGTAGTTTTCAGTCATCTCCTCTCACAAGCTGTACCACATAAAGCTTTTTAGGGAAAAAAAAAAATCTGTATTCTCTCTTTGCACAGGTTTCAAACTCTACTTTATAGGGACATTTGGGACCAAAACCATCCTATCACTTACCCTCATTTTTGACTTGTAACAACTCCACTAATTCACACTGAAATTCCTTCAGCCAAAAACAAATGAAAATAAAGGTGATCTACCCACCTGTAAAATTCAGCTGTTAATTAACACTCAAAAAAAAAAAAAAAAACACACCAAACCAAACCCATTGCCATTGAGTCAAGTCTGACTCATAGCGAGTCGGAAATGACTCAATGGCAATGGGTTTGTTTTTGTTTTTTTTAGTTAACACCAGCAAGTCTTAATTCCTTTTAATCTAACACAAAATTCTGCTCCATTATCTTTAGAAAGCAGTAGATGAGCATAGTTCTCTCTAAGAAATTCAAGAAAGGCATCTAAAAAATGCTCGAGTGTTGAAGCATGACAAACATTAAAGATTAATATATTGGTCACTTGAAGTGGATATTCAGCACTTTCCTTAACTAATGCTAAATCTGAATTTTATAATCCTCTTCTGTAACAGTTTAACTATTTATGTAAATAAATGCTAG
This sequence comes from Trichechus manatus latirostris, assembly GCF_000243295.1. NCBI lineage: Eukaryota > Metazoa > Chordata > Mammalia > Sirenia > Trichechidae > Trichechus > Trichechus manatus. The sequence continues at coordinate 16,009,440 of NW_004443968.1, forward strand.
GTTTTAGTAAAAACACCTTTCTTAAATACATTTGAACATGAAGAATATATACAATTTTTTTCCATATGGAATAATACCATTTTCCTGTACTATCCAGTACCTAACCACCTTTCATATTCTTTCCTGATTAACTTCTTAGCCCATAGATAATATGCCTTTTTTAGGAGACCTTCATCACATCTAAAAAAAAAAAAATGTGTCATTTCTTATATACAGCTAATGGCAGTATAGAAGTCAGATGTGATTTGAAGACCTTTAAAAGAGTTGATAATACATTCATAGTGTTGTCTTCTTCATAGACCATGAAAATTAATATGTTATTTATGTTCTATATAGCTGCTTTTAATGTTAGAAGTTAAAGGGTTTGAAGAGGGAGGGGACATTTAAAAGAAATATTTTTTAAGTTGAAGGAAAGATGGTGTGTAAAGGAGTAATAAAATTTCATAGAGGTACAAAGTGCCTTTGGATTGGCTAATTGTTTTCAAAGATTTACATGGTATCTAGAGAAATAAAAAGTTATGGGCAGTAATAAATTTTTATGTAATTTAAAAAATTGATTTGTATCAGTGGCACTTATTCACCAGTATGGATGCTATTGACTTTATGTAAAAGCAGTAAATACTTTGCAATTAAATTAAAATGGTGCATTACATTACTTTTATCAGCATTTACCCACAAGGCTCCTGATGTACAATTTTATGTTTTCAAGTAAAAAAAAAAAGAGGGAGGGAGGAGGGTGATGCCAGGAGCAGTTGCCCTATTTTTAAAAATTAAAAATTTCAAAATATAACCTAGGCCTTATAACCATTTAGTTCAAAGAAAATTATAAAGGAAAAGAATGAAAAATCTCTCAAATCTTGTTTAGAAACCAGAAAATATTTTTTATGCCATATATCTTATTTCTTTAGTTCATCTCCTCACCCTAATCTGTTTTTGTTGTTGTTTATTTGTTTTTTGTTGTTTGTTCATGAATCACAACTCCCTAAAAAAGATGTAACATACGATGTATAATAGAAAATAAGTAATATAGTCTTTATATATTAGATTACAAACATTGTGTAACTTCTTTAGATTACAAAAACAATGTTGAGTGCTGTAGAGTCGATTATGACTCATAGTGACCCTATTGGGCAGAGTGGAACTGTGCATAGGGTTTCCTAGGCTGTTATCTTTACAGGAACAGATGCCCACGTCTTTTCTTCTGTGGAAAGGATAGTGGGTTTGAGCTGCTGAGCTTCCAGTTAGCAGCTAAGCACTTAACCCTTGTGCCAAAAATAATATGTTTGCTCTTTTCCTGCTTGTTTATTAAGGGGTAAAAATCACTGAAGAGACTGAACAGTACTATGTTGTTCTAATTACTTATAGCAGAGAAGACTCCAATAATTAGAAGGATGAGATAAATGCTCACAGATTGCAGGGATACTCCGTGAAGGGTGATACAACCCTGATTTGAAAGATAGTGATAGACCGATTTCATCTATGGGCATATCTATCAGAAAGTTTTTATATCTATAGAACTAAGAGTAGATCCTTGGCCTTTGTTCCTCTATGGAGCAAGACAGAGAAAAATAAAGTGATTATCAGCTCATGAAGCATTTAAGAGAACATATAACATTCTCTTATTTGATTAAAAAAATACAAATATAGTTTCTTTAGAGATTTCCCATCCTGTTTGCTTTCCTTATAGGTGTTCTCACTATTTGCCCCTTATAAAGATCCGGCTTTTTGAGATAATATAACATAGGTTCTGACCAAGACCATGAAATTGATCCATCCTTTATTCTTTATTCTGAGAATATAGGCCAAACTTTAGTACTTTCTCTGTTTTATATATCCCAGGATTTTACCTATTTGGGAGCAGGTTCTAAAGAATATTTCACCAACTTCCTCCTGCCTAATCATAATTATTTCCAAACTTTTCAATTGCTCATCACTTAAATTCAAAGTAACCAGGGAAATTGTTAAAAGGAGATTTCTATGTGTATTGTGAAGGTTGGTATTTGTCTGTCTAAAGCTTGCCTGCCAATCAAATATTTTATATAAGTGGGACTCAGGACCATTTTGCGAATCACCGGAGTTTGGTATTCCCTGCAAACTGGAGCAAATATTTATTGAGTTAGGCATTATGCATATAATGATGATATATTTATTGAGTCAGGCACTGTGCAAGTAATGATGAATAAAACTATGCATGATTCTTGCCGTAATAGAACTTACAGTCAAGTGGTAGAGAATAACACTACTAAATATATCACAAAAATATACAAAAAGAGTAGTATATGGTTTCTAAGTGTGGGAATTTTCAAACATATCTATAACTTTTTAATAGCAACAAAAATATAAAATGTTTGGGAGTAAATACAACAAAATTATCTTCAAGACCTATGCACAGAACCCTGTAAAATATTATTTAAAAAAAAAATTAAAGACATAAACGCATGGAGAGATATACCAAGTTCAGGGACTGGAATACTGAGTATTTAAAAAATATCATGCCTTTCCAAATGATCTATAGAGTCAATGTTATCCCAACTAAATTCTCAATAAACTTTAATAGATTTTTACCATTCACAAAATGGAATCCTAGATTAATGGAGAAAGAACAATCTTTTCCATAAATTGTGCTAGTTCAATGGGATAGACATTTGAAAAATAAAAACTTGATAATTGACCAAATGACTCTTTATACCACAAACAAACAAAAAATATTTTCTAGGAAGATATATACTTAAAAGTAAAAGGCATCACAAGAAAATGTCTAGAAGATAGCAGAGCTGACCTCTCTGACCTTGTGCTGAGAGACCTAATTCGTTTAAAGAAGATACAGAGGATTAATGAAAAAGGCAAGAGAAAATTGATAAATGTTATAATTATTAAACAAAATTTTGTTATCAAAAGTTGATATTGATGAATATTAAGGTGTTCAATCTCAGTAGTAGTCAAGGAGATTAAAATTAAAACCAAAATAAGTTACTACTCACCCACTAAATGACTAAAATTTTTAAATGTTGAACAGATGTAAAACCCATGACTTGGGAATTCTATTTATACGTAACATTGCCAGATTTAGCATATAAAAATATTTAAAGTTAAATTTGAGTTTCAGATGAACAATGTTTTCTGTTTGTTTGTTTTAGTATAAGTACCTCTATGCAATATTTGGGACACGCATATACCAAAATATTTTTGGTGTTTCTCTGAAATTCCAATTTAACTGAAAATCCTGTATTCTATCTGACAACCTAAGGTAAATGTGTGACAGAAAAGAGTGCAAATATGCCTCAGAACAAAAGTATAATAATTACTCACGGAAGAATTATTTGTAATAGTCCAAAAACGTGATATAACTTAAGTGTCTGTCAGTAGTAGAATGTAAAAAGTAATTGTAGTATTTTTATACAATGGTATGCTATAAAATAATTGAAACAAACAAAATATGGCTAAAGTGAATAAGATCCTGACACAAAAATTACATACTATATGATTCCATTTACACAGAGTTTAAGGACAGGTAGAACTTAAATATGGCGTTAGAAGTCAGAAAAATAATTGCTCTTGGGAAAGTGAAAATAATGATTGGGAGGAGCTCTAGGAATGCTTCTGACATCCTGGTAATGTTGGATTTCTTAACTCAATTGATCTATACACCGGTGTGTTTACTTTAAAATAATTCATTGAGTTCTACATTTATATTTACTAAACTTTTCTGTAGGAGTATTACGAACCAAAAAAAAAAAAAAAAAAAAAAAACCCGACAAAACCTGCTGCCGTCAAGTCAATTTCGACTCATAACGACCCTATAGGACGGGGTAGAACTGCACCATAGTTTCCAAGGAGCCCTGGTGGATTCGAACTGCTGATTTTTTGGTTAGCAGCTGTAGTGCTTAACCACTGCACCACCAGGCTTCCCATAAGAGTGTTATAATACACCAAATTCTAAAATGTCATAGCTAAATTATGATAGGCAAAGGTGACTGAAAACAAAGAACATTACCAGAAATCAAAAAGTTCATTATATTTTGAGAAAATGTTCAGTCACCTCATAAGTTGTGAAATTTCTGCACGTGTTAAATTAAATTATGGAAAGTAAAAACAGATTCTGAAAAAAAGTAATTGACATGACCACCAACTAATGGGAGGCTTTAACATATCTTTCTCAAAAAAATACCATTACAATATAGATTTAAACAATAGAATATTAACCTTGGTTTAATGGACATATGTAGAATATTGCCCTCAAAAACTAGGCAATATATATTCTTTTTCAGCTCACAGAAAATAATAAACTGACCACTTACTAGGCCATAAGTCATGTCTAAATACATTTTAAAGAGTAAGTTTCTCTGAGCCCATTTTCTCTGCCTATAATGATTTTAAAACAAAAATAATAAAAATACATAACTAAAATTCAAATACATTTAGAAATTAAAATATACTTCTAATCAAGTCATGGGTTAATGAATAATAAATTAAAACAACAATTAGAGAACAATATTTAGAAATGAAAAGGTAATAACATCCATAGTAAAGAACTCAGATAAAATTTTAAAAGTAGTACAAAGAGGGATTTTTATAGTATAAAAACTGATATGAGAAAAGAAGGGCTGAAATTTATTGACATATTCATTCAATTGACAAAGTTATAAAAAGAACAAGAGAGCAATCCCTAAGATAAAAATTGCATTATTCCTGCAATAGAATATAATTTTAATGGACTAGAATATAAATGAGTGGACCACAGCTACATGTAACTGCATGAAGACTCTCATTAAAATAATAAAAGTGGAAAAAATTTGTAACAAAAGAATACATGCAAAGTGATTTCACTAGTATAACGTACAACACATAAAACTCTTGCTTAGGTTATTATACATATATACGTGTGCATATATATATATATATATATATATATATATATATATATATATATATATATATATGTATATATGTATGTGTGTATGTACATATATACGTGTAGTTGTTATGTGCCATCGAATCGGTTCCAACTCACAGCAACCCTATAGGACAGAGTAGAACTGCCCCACAGGATTTCCAAAGAGGGGCTGGTGGATTTGAACTGCCGACCTTTTGGTTAACAGCCAAGTTCTTAACCATTGCACCACCAGGAGTCCATATATATATATGTACATACATATATATGTATATACACACATATATGTATACATAAATACATATATATGTATATACACACATATATACATATACATATATATATATATGTAATATAAAATGGGGTCCCTGGGTGGCACAAACTGTTAAGTGCTCCAATACTAGCTAAAGCTTGGCAGTTTGAACCCACCCAGAGGTGCCTCAAAAGACAGGCCTGACGAGAGGACACAGCCTTGAAAACCCTATGGAGCAGTTCTCGTCTGCACGCGTGAGGTTGCCATGAGTTGGAATCAAGCTGAGGGCAACTAACAGCAACTATAAAAAACAAAGAATAATGAATTAAAAATTCTGGATTGTGGTAATCTGTGGGGTAGAGGAGCAAGGAAAATGTGATAGGGGAGGGGTACACAAGGGTAAAAATATATTTAGTGATCCATTTATTACTGTTTTTTGAAAAACAATTATACACATACAACATGAATGCATCATCTTTGTAAAATAATTCAAGAAATGTATTGGCATATAGAATAAAAAGTATAAATCTCTCCTTAATTTCCCTCTCACCACTAGTCTTTATAGAGATAACCACTATTCACAAATGGGGTATATCCTTCTATCCTCTTAAAATGAATTTAAATTATTACCTGTGCTCATGTAAAGATGCAGCTATTTTATTATATAATGTATGTGGCATTTTATATATTCTCTAAGTTATTTTATTCAATTAGCTGTATGTCCTGGAGATCTTTTAATATCAATACATAAAAGCCTTGTTCATTTTTTAAACAGTTACATAGCATTCTAATATGTGAATGAACCAAATGTTTTAAATAATTCCCTATTGAATGGTATTTAGTTTTTTATCAAGTTTTTATTTTTACAAATAATAAAGAATATTGTTTTGTATACCATTTTGTGCATCCACACAATTTTTTTTTTTTTTTTTAGGACATATTCCCAGGACTTGAATCACAACTTATTGCATATTTTTGTAATGACATTGCAGAGTCCTTGTTCATGGGGAACTGATCTTTCTTTCTGTTTAGTGAGATCCGGGTCTGGTGAAACAGATCTGGAAACCAAGTAAGAGATCACCGTTTTCCACTGCAGAGCTGTTGTTAGTCTTCTGCTCACTAGCTCTTGTCCTCTAGGAATGGCATATTTGTTAGTCATCACAGATGATCATGGGTCAAAGTAACGTACTCTAAGGACTTGGTACCCATTATGATAACTATATATATGTTGCCTCTGTTTTATTAGTGTGTTCACTTGTCTTCTGCTATTCTGGAATCCTTTCATCCTCATTAATTCTAGAATTGAGAACCAAGGTACATAGTAGCATTTTTTACTGCCAACACTGATATACAGCATAGAGTCACAACCGAGCTCCTAAAAAGTGATAGTGGTTCCTTCACTAGTGTATACCCTATTGCCGTAGTGAAGGGAGTGTCCTTATGCGCTTATAGAATACAGTCAGCTCGTGGGTTCTCTGGTTTTGTATAATAAATCTATTCTAAAATTCCGTATTATCCTGAGCTTTTAGAGTCATTTCTCAGGACCCTGCCACAGATGTTTTGGCAGCTCTTCATTTGTTTGTGTGTGCACCATGATTTTTTTCCAAGTTTTAAGCATCTATTCCATCAATATACAGTTGTGTCCAGAGATTCTTGTCCTAATGTTAAGTCTAGAGTTATGGAAGAATGCACATGTCTATAAACTTTTCCAAATCCAGTCTTATATTCTACTATGTAGGCCATTCCGAAACCCTCAAGGTCTACTTTCTCACATATATCCCCAAGTACTGCCACATTTTCACCTTTTTAAATTAATTGTGTCTGGAACATCACAATCCAATTTGATTGTAAATTCAAGTCCCTTTAAAGTTAAGAATGATTTTTATCTATTGCATCATTGAACTTTGTTCCATTTCAATTTTCCTGTATCTTTCAGAAAAACCCATTCCCTGTATTTTGCCTGTGAACTCTTTATCTGCTTATTTTCATTGCATAATTTTCATCTTTTTTCCTCCCATGCAGTCATAAAGAGGTGATGGATTAGCTTGCTGTATATCTCTGATCTAATTTATTTTTCTTTACTGTGTTTATATATTTTTTACAATAAACAGATTTTTATTCTACCATGCATTTTTGGTTTCTTTCATGTTTTTCTATATTATATTTTAATCAGCCTATATATTTTTGTTATGTTTTTCATCATCTAGTTTCTGTATTAAGAATACAAACTAGTTACATTGTAAAAAATATTTCCTATAACAAGTATTTTTTATATATATCTTCCTTCAATATTTTAGAGTCATGCTTTGATTTCCAACTCTTTCAAATAATTTTTCATAGAGTACAGGTTTTGTATTTCACTTCTATTCATTCATCCTTGAATAAAACATGACTTTGTAAGGACTAGCACTCACCGTTGGATGCATTAAATATCGTCAGTTTCTCATGAGTTGCTGGAAAAAGAAAACTGTTCTCAGATCAAGGACCTAGTGTCATTGTTAAGTATCTTTCTCATCAAAACTAAGGTTTCTATTGCTGTCTACCTAATGAGCTTCTACTAGAATCTCACTGCTTGATGGTTAGGTCACCCTCTGCTCATGTAACAGATAAAATTTACAGTTGTTTGCATATGAGTTATGCATAAAAGTCTACTCCTATCCCAACATGCATTGATCCTAGATCTTTTGGGTCTTTCAGAATTAAATCTGTATCTGTATCCAAAGGAGTAGTGGTATCTCTAACCTGCCTCTCTCCGGCTATACTAATGTTGCACACTAGGAGTTGAAATTAAAGAGTATGGAAAGAGAGAAGTTGCTTGAAGTGGTGATAAATAAGATTTTTGTAGTATAGTACTTATATAAAACTTACCTGTAAAAGTCCATGAATTACAGATTATGTAGCAGGAATTAAAACCTCTTTACTACATTTTAAAAAATCACCAACCTTGTTTTAAGTATAGAAAATTTGCTAAGCAGGGAAGTGATTGTCGTGTTATTTTCATTCCTTTTGAATTTGAGATGAGATCTTTTTTTTACTAAATGGTGATGCCAACATGGTAGCCTTAAGCATCGTCATAGGTACTTGGTTGTAAATTGGGGAACAGTGGATCAAGAACTGCTAGTCTGTCACTAAAATAGAAACAATCTGCTTATTGGGATCTTGAACACTGGATTTGCACTTAAATTTACTGGAAACCAACTTATGACTGGAAAATTATCATTAGCTTTCTTACAGTCTTGAATTTCTCAATTGGTTTATATCTGAGACGTGCTCATTACTGACTCTAATCTTAATTTCAATCATGATATGTTATCTGCCTCTGATTATGGTGAGGATGGAACAAAATAGCAGCTTAACCTCTGGACAGCTCTTCCTGTAGTAAGTTTTATGGACAAAGCTACAGTGTGGCTATTATGCAACAACAGCCTTATTTAAGCTTTTTAAGACGTTCAGTATTTTATCAAGTAATTATAACTATCAGCTTGAACAAAGGATACAATATTTTTACAAGATCAACCACTCTGACAAGTGGAGATTATTGAATAAATCATTTAATATGCATTAGTTTTGATATAAAAATAATTGTGAATCATGGGAAAGCCTACTGAGTGCTGTAATTATAATTCTTCTTAATTCTCATTCTTAAAGACCAATTTGAAAAATGATAACCTTGAAAATAATATCAGGGATAAAATTATACTAGGCAGATGAATGACTCTCCTTGGAAATGGATAAACAGCTCAAGAGCTCAGCAATCAATCACTATAATCTTAATATGATAGAAATATAATTTTCTCTGTTCTGTTAGTATTCTGATTACTTACTATATTTTTCTTTAAGCTTGTTATTTAATACAATGATTTGTTTAAATTCATGTCATGAGCAAAACTTTTGTATTTTTATTTATTTCCCTATAATATTTAGTCTCTATGTATAATTTAACTGACCTTTTTATGTTTACATACTAATGTTTTTAAGGAGCTATAGCCAATTACCAATTGCCAAATGAATAAGCTATGATTAAGAGTTTTTTTTTTAGATGCATTTCTTGTAGGATTACTGGGTGAAAGAAAGAAGGAAAAAGTGCACATAAACTATCAAGATTTCTTATCAGATACTCCGAAGTCTTTACCCTAAAAGAAACCACATTCTCTTGGTTTTTCATTAGTTTATTTACCAAAAGTTCTATAAACTATATTATTAATCTCACAGGCAGTTTCTGTTACAAAATTGGTTTGATTCATTCTAAGAGTTATACAAAAATATTTTAGATCTTTGATTATTTAATATCTATTTTGAGCATCTAGAGCATTGTGGTGTACTTAAGATAGGAAGAAGGAGCCCAGGTGGCGCAGTGGTTAAGCACCTGGATGCTAACCAAAAGGTCGATGGTCCGAACTCACCAGCCATTCCGCTGGAGAAAGGTGTGAGAGTCTGCTTTTGTAAAGATAACAGTCTTGGAAACCCTATGGGGCTGTTCGACTCTGTCCTATAGAGTCGCTCTGAGTCCGACTCGACGGCAACAGCATTTTTTTTTTTAAAGATAGGTCAAGGTTTGATTAAATGCAGTATCGAGCTTATAATTGTTTAAGAGGCTTTCCGGGGGAAAAATACTCTGAATTGTAGTGTTTGACAATTCTCTGATTTAAATCAGACAATGACAAGTTCAGAAGGAATGAACACAATTTGCTTTCATCAGCACGTATAAGCCAGATCTGGCACACCACTGATTATGTTAAAGTCTTTTACTTATTGCAATCGGGAAAATTGACTAAAATCTCTTAAATATTTAAAAATGTATGATATCATGTGGTTAAGGGTCAACAATTCTTTCGTAGAAACCTATGTTCAATGAATTCAAAATTCAGATTAGTAACTGTGACTTGATAATGATCTGAATAGAACAGAGACTCTTTTGCCACTAATAATTTGAAACATGATTCACTGGACAGATTTTGTTGGATATTGGGATTACCAATTTACAGCCCTGATAAAATGTAATGTGAGTATAAATTTAAATTAGACAAAATTTAAATCAGATTTAAAGTCTTACACAATTTGTTTGAATACATATGACTGTCTTCTAGAATAGCATCATTTTGAAAATAACCAATACTTGTAAATTTTTGCTATGCATTATCTTGTAACTAAAACACATTGGATTGTTTGCTTGGTTCATCCACTAAGTATTTATTTAGCAGTCATTATGACCTAAACCTTGAGATAGTCACTGGGGTACAGATACAGAAAGAGCAACATTTCTCATGCTTTTTAGTCTTAGGAGTCCTTTACACTCTTAAAAATTACTGAGGGCCCGGAGAAATTTTGATTATGTGTGTTTTATATCTACACATATTTATAATAGTATAAATTATAACTGAGAGACATTTAAGCCATTTATTTTTTTAATAAAAACATGATAAATACATTCATGTTAATATAAATAATGATGTTTAGGTAAAATAATTATATTTTTCCAAAACAAAAAGTAGTAAATAAATAGAATTGCTTACCCATGAATGATTTTGTTAATGTGATGTATTTGTGATTTGGAAAATATTGCTCCACTGATTTAAGCACATTGTCCAAATACTGAAACATTTCATTATTTTATCTATCTATCTATCTGTCTGTCTGTCTGTCTATCTATCTAGTATCTATCTATGTATCTATCTGTCTCTCTAATTTGTCAATATCATCATAATGTCAGAAAAGCCTTTAAAATTTAGGAAGCTGTCAAATGCACAGCTGCAGATAAATTTTTTTTTTAATTCTAATTTTTACTTGAAAGCTATTATTGACAATAAGCTCTTTCAGTTATTTTTCTAGAAGTGATAGTTTAATGTTATTCATTTTTGAGAAAATGTCTGCTAAATATTCAGGTATGAACAACCAGTTTATCTGTCATTTGTTCTTTAAGTAAAAACAAAACAAAAAACAACACTGTTTGAAGCAAGGGTTCAGGGTGCAACTCAAGCAGCTGTTCTTGAAACAACCATTTTATGTTTGTTTTCAGGAGAAGAGCTTTTTATGAACTTTTTATTTTTACACATGCTCCTAATAATTGATATTTAATAAGCTTAATAATATTTACTGCTTTATCAGAAACACTCAAGTGAAACTGGCTTTTGCTTTTTATTTATTTTTTCTACCATAAAGAATATGTGACTGCTGGCAGTCTGATACCACTGCTTTGATTTGTGCTAAGACTCCAGAAGTTTTACCTACCACTGCTTTTGCACCATAATGCAAATGTCAATAAAATGGAAAGGCAACCATCTTCCTATTATTTTGAAAATAGTTTAGATTTTACAGATGCCCTTAAAATATCTCAGGGGCCTCCAGGGGTCTATAGGTCACAGTGTGAAACCTGCTAATAAACCTTTGAAGTATTTATTTATTTAAGAAAAACAACAATAAACACATTACATGTATTTTAAATAATTCATGAAGTCATTCTTTGGCTTGGATATAATCTGTGTCTTAGATTCACAGAAAGTTTCCATATCAGATCCCCTTATCAATTTGTAGGAGAACAAAAACTACTATTTGCTAAGAAAATCAATTTGCTTTTATTTGGAAATATTTGTCTTTAGAATATATCACTAGTAATTTAAAATATTCTAATTTAAATAAATATTTTAAAAATGAGTTTATTTTAATATATTTTATTATCCATATGTATAAACAAGCACTCATGTGATATTGCTTCAAACCACAATGGAAAATTATATTAATGAACTGGAGGCTTTCAATAAAATTGTATAAATATTAAGGATTAAAAAAAGAAATCAAGTTCCCATATCAAAGGAAGAACAAAGATAATTCACATATAAATGATAGTTTCACCAATATTTTAAGCAGTCACTGACTCAGGAAACGTTATTGGCTTTAAACAAGACACCTGGAACTAAAACACAATAAACAAAAATACTGTGTCAGGTATACAGAACTAGAATCTACTGATTGCTATTATATCCCTAACACCTATAATAATGTGTGGTGTTTAGCAGGAGCCCAAAACATATTTGTTCATTTACTTAATTTAAAAAATAAGGAAATAATGGTTTTTGGATATACAAGGCAATCAATACAAAGAATCTTAAGAATTCTATATCTTTTATAATTTTAGATAGCAATTCTATAAAAATAATCATGTGATGGAGTATTTGAGGAAAGGCTACCAAACCTTTATACAGATAATTTAATAAACATAAAGATGGAGTGGAAGCAGTTTCTGATTTTGAAGTACAAGACATTTTGTACACAAGTATCAAAGGAAACATACAAAAAAAGATTATGATACATTAAAAAGTAACTTGTTAAAATGTCAGACAATACAAATCTTTACAAAAGAGCTAACACGTAACTTTGTCCATGCCAGTAATTTGTACATCATATCCAAATGTATCCACACAATAATGCTTAAGGTAGATACCGTCTGAAAGATGGTAGATTGACCAAGGCAATTTTATATTCTTCTGAAATAATAGTTCAGAAATATAAAACTCATTAACTCAAAAAAGACAAAGAGAATGCAAATTATGTAACTGAAAAAAAAGGTACCTTCCATTTTCTCTATTTATAGAATTAGTATTAGAGAGATTCTGAAATGACTGGTATTCTAAGCAGTAAATTTTCTCTTACATAATTTTATGTCTTTTTGCCTTGTTTCATTGGATCATTTCTTAACTTTTTTTTTCTAACCTTTCTGCCTAATGTTTATGATAGGAATAATATATTTTAAATCCAAGAGTAATTTCTTCTTCTCTATTTTCACTATTTTATAGCAGCTTATTTTTGTTTTATGGATACAATTATTTCTTCAATACTTTATTAAATGCAAATAGCGGGTGTGTGTGTCTGCGTGGTAATCTGAGATTTAGATTAATGTTCTAGACAGTTTGCACCAACTGAAGATTTCATGCTGTTGCTACAGTCCTCACCTCTGGATGATGATTTTCACTTTTGTAGTAAATATTTCTTATATGTATTTGTATTTCTAGCATGAGAAGCAGTGCTAACGGCTAGAAATACACCTAATCCTCACTTATTGACTACCTTGTTTTTCAAAATTTCACATTTATGGCAATAGTAAAAAATACTATCCAACTATTATGTGCATTAACAATGTACATCTGGCAGTAACAAATGCCAGGTAGGAGGCAAGAGTAATGATGGCTATGATGGTTAAGGTTATGTGTCAACTTGGCTGGGCCATGATACTCAGTGGTTTGGCAGTTATGTAATGATGTAATTTGGCAGATAAGTGATGTAGTCATCCTCCATTTTGTGATCTTATATGGTCATCATCCGTTTTTGCATAATGCTGGTACTCTCATAAAGAACTAGTCTTTGGAACCTAACAATATCGATACGTGAGGAGTAGGTGTGTTAAATGATACATGATGGAGTTTGCAGCTAAGGTCAGTGTTGTTTTTTAAATTTTGAGGGTTTATAGAAAGCTTTGAGAAGCTGATGAAGGTTTTGCAACATATCTCAAAATGTACATATTTACACAGACATCAAATTATCCACAAAATTTAGGGAATTCATAGATATACTGAAACAATTTTACAGTTATGGTTTTGTGAGAAAAAGTAGATAATTCAATTAGCAATCACATTAGAGAGAGATGAACACAATGAATGTTTTCCCTTCAGGGAGCTATGGCAATATAGTGATGGATTCTAATAATAGAATCAGTAGGCAACTGCTTAGAAATGATAAGCAGGGGGTAAAATATATTTTAGGTATATGGACCAGTGTATGAGAAGGCCATATATCTGAAAAGCCACTGGCTGCAATAAGAAAAAATCATGTAATTTAGTAAATATCATATGCAAGACAAATTTGGGAAAAAAGTGAGAGACCACTCTGAACAGTTAACCATGGTCCAGATCAAAGTGGGCCTTGTGTGCTTATCTAGTAGCATCAGCTATACTCTCGAAATAAATGAGACCATTGGCAAATGGCTCTGGAAGCAGTGTTGAAAATAGACTGGAGAGAAAGACTTAATGAGGAGAAAACTTGGGAAAACATTGCAGTAATAGAAGTAAGTATACTCAACTAACAGGAATGCAGACGCATGGACAGAAAGCAGAGATGTTAAAGAAGTTGAATTTATAGAAAATGATGATTGATGGGACGACTACTATCTCTGGATCTGGGAAAGCAGGTCTGCTCTAAATTTGTGTCTTGGTGGTCCCACACTTTGGAGTGCCTTCTTTGAAATTTTCTAAGTCCCCTGTGATGCTTAGCACTGGTTGGGCTAACAGTGGCATCTGGATGAGATATCACACACCAAATGAAGCACCCACATGGGCATTTCTCCCTTTAAAAGTGTTATCAGATTTTCTCACTCTCTCCTGAGCCCCATATCCAGACCGTTGCTCTAGGAAGACAGACTCCTGATAGGATCACTTCCAGCAGTCAAAGTGGTATTGCATTTGTGAGATTGTAAGAGATTGGTATGCCATAATGGTGAAAACATACTGGTTTTGATTAGCTCTCACACATATCAGATACAGGCTCTCTACCTCTGACCCTTGTGCTTGAGCTGCATGTATGAACATATGTGTTCTCAACTTTCTGTGTTTCATCCACTGTGCCACTTCTGGTCTACACCGCTGAGAGTAAAGCAGGTGGTGACGTGCATTTTTTTTATTCTTTGGACAGGAAGGAGAAATAATGACTAGTAGAGGTAGGGGATGTCTGAGTCAATATTATACTTCTAGATTTGGACAGTAGTTACTTGGGTTTATATGCTTTTCTCTGTGTGTATATATATATATTACTTCAATATCATTTATTATATTAAAAACAGTCTCATGCTTCAGTTAGTATAATGCGTCAATATAGATCCCTCATGAAGTGAAGCACATTTGGAGCAGAGGAATTTTTAAGATAATATTATCCTTCTGATTCCCACAAAAAAAAAAAAAAAATTCAGAGATTATATGCTTCCATATAATGGAAGGGAGCCTTGGTGGCACAGTGGTTAAGAGCTCAGCAGCTAACCAAAAGGTTGGCAGATCGAATCCACCAGCTGCTCCTTGGAAACCCTATGGGGGCAGTTCTACTTTGTCCTATAGGGTTGCTATGAGTCAGAATCGACTCCACGGCAAAAGGGTCTTTTTTAATATGAACTGGAGAATTTTCATAGACTGTCTTCTTCTTACCACCTATGGAAGCAAGGCAATTGTTGCACGTGCTTAAAGAGAGTGTGTTGTTGTTTTATGCTGTTAAGTTGATTCTGACTCATAGTGACCCTGTAGAACAGAGTAGAACTGCCCCATAGTGTTTCCTAGGTTGTAATCTTTACTAGGAGAAGCCCTAGTGGCACAGTGGTTAAAACCTCAGCTGCTAACTGAAAGGTCGGTGGTTCTAACCCACCAGCTGCTCCGCGGGGGATAGATATAGCAGCCTGCTTCGTAAAGATTAACCAGAAAACAAAAACAAAAAACAAAACGTCAAGTCCAGACTCATAGCAACCGTATAAGAAAGAATAGAATTGCTTCATAGAGTTTCCAAGGCTATAAATCTTTATGGAAACTGTCACATCATTTCCTATAGGGTCTCCGTGAGCTAGAATTGAATAGATGACAATGGGTTTGGTTTTTTATCTTTGCAAGAGCAAATTTCCAGGTCTTTTCTCCCACAGAGTGGCTGGTGGTTCGAACTGCCGACCTTGAGGTTAGCAGCTGTCTTAGTTATCTAGTGCTGCTATAACAGAAATACCACAAGTGGATAGCTTTAACAAAGATGAATTTATTTCCTCACAGTAAAGTAGGCTAAAAGTTCAAATTCAGGGTGTCAGCTCCAGGGGAACGCTTTCTCTCTCTGTTGGCTCTAGAGGAAAGTCCTTCTCATCAACCTTCCCCTGGACTAGGAACTTCTCTGTGCAGGAACCCTGGGTCCAAAGGATGCACTCTGCTCCAAGCACTGCTTTCTCGGTGGTATGAGGTCCCCCGTGTCTCTGCTCACTTATGTCTTTTATATCCCAAAAGAAACTGGCTCAAGACACAATCCAGTCTGGTAGATCAAGTCCTGCCTCATCAACACAAATGCTGCCCATCCCCCTCATTAACATCATAGAGGCAGGATTTACAACACATAGGAAAATCACATCAGATGACAAAATGGTGGACAGTCACATGATACTGGGAATCATGGCCCAGCCAAACAGATACACACATTTTTGGGGGACACAATTCAATCCATGACAGCAGCCAAGTGCTTAACCATTGTGCCACCAGGGTTGCAAAGAAATTGTAGGATTGAAAGTAAGACTAACACTTTGCATCATGCTTGTGTGGAAGCCTATGGTTCTCATTCAGATATTGCTATTATTTAATTGCCCACATACTCTAAATCAGAGTTCAGAAAAATTTTCTGTAAAGATCAAGACAGTATTTTAGGCTTTACGGGACATATGGTCTTTATTAAAACTACTCGACTCTGTCCTTGAAGAGTGATAGTAGTTAGATATAATACATTAATGGATGAGCTAGGCAATATTTAATAAAACCTTATTGTGGCCACTGATCTTTGAATTTCATATAATTTTCATATGTCATAAAATATTCTTTGGATGCTTTTTAACTATTTAAAAATGTTAAAAAAAAACATTCTTAGCTAGTGGGACATACAAAAACACCTAGCAGGCTGAATTTGGTCTGTGGGCTTTAGTTTGCTGACCCTTGCTCTAAATCATCATTCTGGTCTCTTATCTGCTGTGTCTGTAGTGTTTTAGTCTCAAGATATAAAATCCTGGAATCTGCTTGATTTGCTTTTTCTTTTCTCTGAGACCTTGAGTTCCTTTTGCTTGTTGCCTGCTCTCTCCGTCCATTATTCATGTTGAGTCACTTCTGTTTGATGGTCTCCTTCTAGTCAAGAAGCTGCACATGCACTATTCATTGTTCACTCAATTATTAACTCTCAACTAGTCTCCTCTGATGTAGTGTATGTGATTTCCACTCCTGAAATAGCAAGGACTGTTTAAATATATCTTCTCTAGAGCGTGGATTTTACATTTTGCCTGCAAGGGCTTCATAAATGCCCTGAAATTGTTTGCGTATTTTCCTATGCATGAATGCACATTTGTTTATGGGTGGCCAACTTATCATTTTAATTGGATTTTTAGAGGTCTATAGCTCAGAAGACATTAGGAAACATTACTTAAAAGCCCTGTAATATCTCTAGGTTCCTGTTGCCTATAGTTTAGGAAAAGGCCACAAGGAGACCTAATGTGTGTTGAAACAGAGTTGCTCGAAAAGCCAATATTGTATTCTCTTTTAGAGAAAAAGAGTTATCTTTTCCACAACAATATACAAATTAACAAAATTCTATTTTTGGTAGTATTGTAGGGTGTGAAATCTTTTTTAGCATCATTAAAAGTGTTAGCATTAAATTAAATGAAGTTTTATAGTACCTAGGAACATGTTTTTTCTTTTTACTAAAACCTCTGCATTTATCTCCTGATGTTATGGTATTAAGATAAAGGTCTTTACTGGAACTTTTGTTTTTAAGGTTAGATACTTCCACTCACTGCTCAGGGAGTGTGCCTCTGGCAACTCTCACTGAGCTAGGAATGTGGAAGCCTGCGGCAGAGCCATTCAGCATGTATGCCCTTTGTTTAAACCATTGCACTTTACCTTCTATAGTGTTTGCTTTGCTCACCGAAGCACAACTATTGGCTTCAGTTTCGGTATCATCAGGTTTAAATGATTTTTTGTTGTTGTTATTGAAACACTAAGATAAATTCACCTTGACTGTACAGCCCTCCTGGTTTCTAAGGCTGTCGCCTTACACAATCAGCAGTCTTCCATGCGTCTTCCTGATGTCAAATATGTGGCCTCCCTTCTTTTCCATTGTCTGCTAGCAGCCTTTGTCTTCCTGAACTTTTTGCTTTGTTTTTGACTCAAGGTCCCATCTCTGGAAAGCCGGGTACAAGGCACAGGGTGCTATCAGTTTATCCTCAATGCAGATTGTTTCTTAGAGAACATTCCTTTAAATGGGATGCGTTCTTTAAGACATAATTGCTTACTATAAATGAAACTGTCAAGAGGATTAGTTTTTAAATGCTGCTTCAAAATTATTTTTTCAGAGTGAGAAAGTTATTCTTATAATTAAAGGTAATTATTTAAAATTAAATTTTTTTTTTTTGCTATAGCATATCCATGTTGCTTACATTTCCAGCCTCTTTCTTCTATTCCAACTAATGTAGTACGCAAGAAGGTCTACCTTTGAATGAAATGTTTTCAGTTATTTTCAATCTATTTATTCAAGTATCACACACCTATTTATTTCTATATAAGTAGATTCACACCACAGTTGCTGTTCTTTAAGTTACTTTTCTTCACTCAAAAGCGCATTTTAAATGGCTGTCTCTCACATCACTTAGATCTGTATAACACTGTGCTTTATTTCATTGAATGCATATATCGTAAGTTATTTCACCAAGGAATATTTAGATCTAGCTCTTTGGTTAGACAATATGCAGATACCACTAATGTCTACAAGCATCCAAGGAGTGTTTACTACTGGTCAGGTCCAGTGCTCATTCCTCCTCTATGCCAAGGTACTCTTTTGAAATAGTAAAGATGATTTTTATTCCAGTATTCTACACACTTTTTGTTTCTTTTTTTCAGTATCTTTCCTTAGTAATTTAATTCACTCCAATTTTGTCATTGTTGTTGCTTGCAAATTTTACCCAGTCCTCCTTTATAACTCAGCTGATCTGAACTTTCATTGACCTATTTGAAGCACGCCCTGATTTAGCATAATCAAGTAAATACATTCAAATAATAAAAGTCTCAAGTAGGAGAAACTCTTTTTATCAGAACTATCTATCCATAGGAGATACTCTGCCTTTCAAATTTTACAACTGTGAACTTGTCCTGAGGGATAAATGCATTGAAATTTCCAGTTAAAGATTAAATACTAATCTCCCAAGAGGACAGCATCTATTCAGCTATTTACAAAAAGGTTGTAAGTCAGCACCAAGCAGCTGTTCAGTTTATTTTTTCATACCAGGATTCTTAGCTTCACAGTCTGATGAATCAATCTGAAGTTGAAATAACTTTGCAATCATGCCAAGAGTTAAGCAGTCATTTGTGACAATAATTTAAGAGAATCATTGCATTTTTTCATAATATAACTAGTGAATCAATCACAAAACAAAATCATGACTGCTATGGACTCAAGTTAGATAGTACGTTAGGAAAACTTGTTTTCAAAGTAGGGTAAATCGTTTTATAAATTGTTTCTGGATGAAAGCAAAAGAAAACAAGTCTTGATCTCTTCCAGCATGATTAAAAGGCAAACTAACCCCACAGAAGTAGACTTGTTTCAATTCATGGGTGTGCTTAGAGAATGAGTCACAAACATAATGACGTATAAGACAACAGTATGATAGCTATATGAGTTTGAATTAACTTGTTAGGAATATTTCTCTCATCTTGGACCATCTAGTGAACAAGCGGTAATAATTGGCCTTCATAAGCTAGGGGTCATCACACCTACCAAATCATAAGTTTGAGTGGACTCAATAGCAATCTGCCATAAGATATGGTACATCTGGGATTGGGTGTTAGCAGGGCCAGAAGGTGAGAAAAAGCTGCATGTGAAGATAACCCAGATTTCTCTATCATCCACAGCTGTTTTACCATAGCCTCATCCTCAGCTCCCACAGGGACTACCTTATGAACAGGTAATGAAGAAAGAAAAAGTTCACGTTTGGTTCAAGTTTGGGTCAGTTCAATATATGAATGCAAGCCAAAAATGGTTGGTGGCTGCAGTGTGGCACCATTTAAGGGTGCTCCTAAAGAGAGTGGTAAGGAAAACTTCCCCTAATAGGTAGAGTTTTATTTTTTCTATCTGGTCATCTACTTTTTATGGAAAGAAAACTGGTCTGAAGTTAGAATAGATATGAACTCATATACAACGGCAAATAACTTGTTTACCAGGAAAGAAGTCTGGAAATGGAAGGAATGGAAAATATGGGACATGGTGACCTGGAAAAGAGATATATATGTTCCTGGACCTATTGAAATGGGTTCTAAACAGCAAAACCTTTTTACTGCAGGTTAATACCACTAGAAAACAGTCATCACAGAAAAGACACTAAACAATGAAGTTAACAGAATGACCCAGACAGTTGATGTCAGCCAGTCACTTTCATGGCCGCTCCAGTGCTGGCACAACAGAGTTGTGATGCAGATCCATGGTGGCCATGATTGAGACTATGTGTTTCACTAGAGGTGCTCCAGCTACTGCTTCTGTTGATTGCCCAATCTCACAGCAAGAGAAACTAACCCTTAGTCTCTGATATGACACCATTCATTAAGAAAACCAACCAGCCATGTGGGGGAAAAATAACTATACTGGGACCTTTTTTCACCTTGGACAGGGCAACATTTTATCATGAATGGGGTAGATACATATTCTGGTATGAGGTTGCCTTTCCTGCTTGTAGTGTCTTAGGTAGCAATAACCCATTGCTGTCAAGTGGATTCTGACTCATAGAGACCCTATAGGACAGAGTAGAACTGCCCCATACAGTTTCCAGGGAGCAGCTGGTGGATTCAAACTGCCAACCTTTTGGCTAGCAGCCAAGCCCTTAACCACTGTGCCGGCAGGGCTCCTAGGTAGCAATAGTATCTAAGTAAACAGTGTTTGACCTACTAATATTTCATTGGGCCAATATTGCACATGACAGCAAAGGAGATGTGGCAGCAAGCACTTGACTATATAGGATTTACTAACATTATCACATTCCATGCCACCCTGAAGCTGCAAGCTTGATAAAGTAGAGGAACAGCTGTTAAAGGTTCAGTTGTAGTGTCTGCTTGGAGATGATTCCCTGTTAGGTTGGTGAACAATCCTCCCAGACCCCCTAAATTAATATTGTGAGGTGTTCTCAACTGGTAAATTACATTAGTCTGAGAACAAAAGAATGAAATTAGCAGTGATCCAGTTTATCTTGACTCCCAGTTACCTCTTGGGGAATGCATGCTTTCCATCCATGCAACTCTAAGCTTAGCTATTAAACAATGTTTTACTCTATGTCTTAGTCATCTAGTGCTATCACAACAGAAGAACCACAAGTGAATGGCTTCAACAAAAAGAAGTTTATTCTCCCACAGTCTAGTGGGCTAGAAGTCCAAATTCAACGTGTCACCTCCAGGGGAAAGCTATCTCTGTCTGACCTCATCTCTGTTCCTCTGAAGGAAGATCCATGTCATCAATCTTCCCCTGGTCTAGCAGCTTCTCTGCTTGGGGACCCCAGGTCCAAAGGACTCACTCTGCTTCTGGCACTACTTTCTTGGTGGTATGAGGTCCCCATGTCTCCTTGTTCACTTGTCTCTTTTATATCTCTAAAGTGATTGATTTAAGGCACAATCTAATCTGTAGATTGAATCCTGATTCATTAACATAACTGCCTCTAATCCTGCCTCATTAACATCATAGAGGTAGGATTTACAATGGATAGAAAATTACATCAGATGACAAAACGGTAGACAATCACATAGTACTTGGAATCATGGCCTAATCAATTTGAGAGATATTTTGGGGGGACTCAGTTAAATCCATGACACTCTATAAATTAAGAATTTGGTATTTTTGAAGGCTGAAAAGAAATGGAAGATATCCAATGTGTTAGCACACTGAATATAATTACTTAAAAAATGTTAATGTTAAAACTGAGCTTATTTAAGAAGAATGCAAAAGAAAGTTCATTACAATTGCTTAACTGACAAAACAAAATAAAAAAAATTGCACTTATGGCTTACTTATCTCCTTCAGTGAATGAGTTATAATTTCTTATTATATGCCAAAGCAAAGATGAATTGAAAAGTAGGGGGATAATCAGACTGGTCACTACACTGAGTGATCTAAGTTGTTGCAGCATATTTTAATTCCATATAAGTGTCAATTCTGGTCTTTTAAAAATATTTATAGCTACACATATATACATATTGTATATTGTATTGTATACTTATTGGAACTCTTTTATTTTA
Source organism: Trichechus manatus latirostris (assembly GCF_000243295.1). Taxonomy (NCBI): domain Eukaryota; kingdom Metazoa; phylum Chordata; class Mammalia; order Sirenia; family Trichechidae; genus Trichechus; species Trichechus manatus. Next base: position 16,031,608 of record NW_004443968.1, read on the forward strand.
GAGACTGTCACGTTATCTCTGTGTGTTCAAGTAAGTATTGTCATTCGGAAAAAATATCAGATACGGGAACCTTCTTAAATTCTCATCTTTGGGAATACAAAAATAGACTTGTTTTTAGAAATGTTCTTGAATAATTTTCTAGAATTGTCAGAGAAAAGTTAAAATGATTTGTGGATCAATATTTTGATATTTGATAACTTTCAAAACACTTAAATTATTATTTTCAGTCAAGGTATTAGAATTTTGTGCTAGTCAACAAGCTCCAGCCCAACAAATGTATTAGACTCTGTATATCCCAATGGTCAATTCTCAGTTATCTTTTTATTTGTGACAGGATCTTTGGCATTGTTAATCACACCTTCCTTTAAGAAATACTTTCTTCATTAGGTTTCCAGAACATCAGCTCCTCAGTTATCCTCCTACCTCACAGGTTAATGATTCTTGACACATGTTGGATCATCTTCCTCTATATTTTTGAGTGCTTAAGATTCAGTCTTTATGCATCTTCTTTTCTAATCTTATTCGCTGGACAATATGCCTTCAATTTCCAAACCTATACATTGTATATTCTAATAGCTCAGGAACCTGTATCCATTCCAAATATATCCCCCACGTTTTAGACTCATACTGATCTGTCTACTTTTTGTCACCAATTGTATATCTAATAAGTATCTCAAAGTCAGTATGTCCATGAATGAATGCTAATATCTTCCCATAAATCTTTCCCTTTTTCAGTGTCCCTCATCTCAGTATATAGTATCTTCATTCTTCTTGTTTCGTGGAGTGCCCTTTGACTTCTCTCTTTTCTAATACCCCACAAGCAATCAGTCAGTAAATCCTGTTATCTCTACCTTGGAAAGACATTTCAGCATCTGATTACTTTTCAATGCTTGCAAGTATATCACCCTAGTCCCAGGCACCATCTCCTCTAACTTCTACTACTTCAATTACAAACAAAAGTGTTTTCCTGCTTCCATTCTTGTCCCTTTGTTGTCGTTTCTTCACAGAGCAGGTAGAGTGGCCTTTTAAAAATACAGTATAGATCACGTCATTTCTGTGTTCAAAATATTTCTATAGCAATTTTCTGCTTCAAATATAATATTTAAGTATTTCCTTGGACTACAACATTCTACAGGGTTTTGGGTACTTCTCCTTTGACCTCATCTCTCATTCACTCTGGTCCAGTATTAGTTTTTTCTATTTTCTCTACCTGTGATGCTCTTCCTTCAGAGATTTACATGATTCAATCTGCCACTTCATTTTGGTGTCTGCTTAAAAGTTACTCCATCAGAGAGGATATACTGAGTGGGACACACACTTCCCCTACTATCCCTCTCACGTTACCCTTCTTTATTTTCTTCACCAAAAAAAAAAAAAAAAAACCCTTTGCAGTCAAGTTGATTCTGACTCATAGCAACCCTACAAGAAAGAGCAGAGCTGCCCCATAGGGCTTCCAAATAGCTACTGGTGGATTCGAACTACCGACATTTGTTTAGCAGCCAAGCTCTTAACCTCTGAGCCACCAGGTTTCTGGCATATTAATATTGATTAATATGTTCGATATATTTTTCCACATTAATGTAGGTCCCTGCAGGGTAATGATGTTGTTGTTGTTAGGTACTGTTGAGTCAGTTCCAGCTCATACTGACACTATGTTCAGCAGAAGGAAACACTACCCGGTCCTGTGCTGTCCTCACGATCGCTGTTATGCTTGAGCCCCTTGTTGCAGCCACTGTGTCAGTCCATCTCATTGAGGGTCTTCCTCTTTTTCACTGGTCCTCCATTTACCAAATGTGATGTCCTTCTCCAGGGACTGATCCCTCCTGATAATATGTCCAAAGTATGTGAGACATGGTCTCGTCATCCTTCCTTCTAAGGAGCATTCTGGTTGCACTTCTTCCAAAACAGATTTGTTTGTTCTTCTGGCAGTCCATGATATATTCAATATTCTTCACCAACACTACAATTCAAAGGCATCAATTCTTCTTCAGTCTTCGTTATTCCTTGTCCAGCTTTTGCATGCATATGAGGCGACTAAAAACACCGTGGCTTGGGTCAGGCACACCTTAGTCTTCAAGGTGACATCTCTGCTTTTCAACACTTTAAAGAGGTCTTTTGCAGCAGATTTCCCCAATGCAATGCATTTTTTGATTTCCTAACTGCTGCTTCCATGGGTCTTGATTGTGGATCCAAGTAAAATGAAATGCTTGAGGACTTCAATCTTTTCTCCATTTATCATGATGTTTCTTATTGGTCCAGTTGTGAGGATTTTTGTTTTCTTTTTGTTGAGGTGTAATCCGTACTGAAGGCTGTGATCTTTGATCTTCATCAGTAAGTGCTTCAAGTCCTCTTCACTTTCAGCAAGTAAAGTTGTGTCATCAACATATTGTAGGTTATTGATGAGTCTTCCTCCAATCCTGATGCCCTCATTGTTCTTCCTATAGTCCAGTTTCTCGGATTATTTGTTTAACATAGAGATTGATGAAGTATGGTGAAAGGATAAAACCCTGACACACACCTTTTCTGACTTTAAACCATGCAGTATCCTCTTGTTCTGTTCAAATGCCTGCCTCTTGATCTATGTACAGGTTCCTCATGAGCACAATAAAGTGTTCTGGAATTCCCATTCTTCACAATGTTATCCATAATTTGTTATGGTCCACACAGTAGAATGCCTTTGCATAGTCAATAAAACACAGGTAAATAGCTTTCTGGTATTCTCTGCTTTTAGCCAGGATCCATCTGACATCAGCAACAATATCCTTGGTTGCACATCCTCTTCTGAATCCAGCTTGAATTTCTGGCAGTTTCCTGTCGATACACTGCTGCGGCCACTTTTGAATGATCTTCAGCAAAATTTTACTTGCGTGTGATATTAATGATATTGTTTGATAATTTCTGTATTCTGTTGGATCATTTCTCTTCGGAATAGGCATAAATATGGATCTCCTCCAGTTGGTTGGCTAGGTAGCTGTCTTCCAAAATTCTTGGCATAGATGAGAGAGCACTTCCAGTGCTGCATCCGTTTGTTGAAACATCTCGGTTGGTATTCTGTCAGTTCCTGGAGCCTTGTTTTTTGCCAATGCCTTCAGTGCAGTGGACTTCTTCCTTCAGTATCATCGGTTCCTGATCATATGCTACCTCCTGAAATGGTTGAACTTTGACCAATTGTTTTTGATTTAGTGACTCTGTGTTTTCTTTCTGTCTTCTTTTAATGCTTCCTGTGTTGTTTAATATTTTCCCCATAGAATCCTTCAATATTGCAACTCGAGGCATAAATATTTTCTTCAGTTCTTTCACCTTGAGAAATGACAAGCATGTTCTTCCCTTTTGGTTTTCTAACTCCAGGTCTTTGCACATTTCACTATAATACTTTATGTTGTCTTCTTGAGCCACCCTTTGTAAACTTCTATTCAGCTCTTTTACGTCATCATTTCTTACTTTTGCTTTAGCTACTTGACGTTCAAGAGCAAGTTTCAGAGTTTCTTCTGACATCCATTTTGGTCTTTTCTTTCCTGTCTTTTTAATGACCTCTTGCTTTCTTCATGTATGATGTCCTTGAACAACTTGTCTGATCTGTCATTAGCATTCAAGGTGTCAAATCTATTCCTGAGATGGTCTCTAAATTCAGGTGGGATATGCTCAAGGTCGTACTTTGGCTCTTGTGAACTTGTTATAATTTTTTTTAGTTTTAACTTGAACTTGCATATGAGCAATCGATGATCTGTTCCATAGTCAGCCCCTGGCCTTGTTCTGACTGATGATATTGAGTTTTCCCATCATCTCTTTCCACAGATGTAGTTGATTTGATTCCTGTGTATTCCATCTGGTAATGGTATAGGCTGGTTCGATTGCTTTCTAGAACCTAGAACACTGCCTAACACAAAGAAGGAGCTTAACAAATATTTCTAAATGATAACATAAATGTAGACTATTAGAGTAGAACCAATAGTTATTAACCCTGCATCTGTCTGAGTCTTTGTATGTATCAGTTTAGGCTAAATAAACCAGTGGGCAGGCTATACGTATCTCAGGTTTCTCATTTTAATTGAGTATGCACATATGCTTCCATGTCATTTTTCAAGAGGGCTCATGTAATATCTGTTGCCTGATACTCTGAGACTCCATGTGTTAACATTGGAGATAGGAGAAACAGGATCAACTGACAGTGATGGCAATTTAATTTTTATTCACCACTTCCAACAAATAAGCCTATTTCCCTTCATTTCATAATGCTTATTTTGATGTTTTTATATGTGATTTTTATATTTATATTTTATATATAATGACTTGTCATGGGTGAATTAGAGAGTTTTCACATATGCCTTCTTCTGCCCCTATATCTTCCAAAACTCCAGGTAACTTAAAAACCATACATCCAGCACTTGGATTCTATAGCTACACATATCTTAAGCATATAAGCACAGTTTGCCTAATTCAACATCTGCAGGTCAAGAAGTTACGTGATTTCTAAGGACGTTTCTGGAGCTTATATTTTATTGTTGAAAAAGGGCAAGAGAAAATCAGGAGTAACAGTAAACTCTGAAACTTATAGTACTCATGTTACTACCCACTAAGGGCAGTTCCCATGACTAAGATAACAGCTCGTGAATTGTGGGCAAAGAGTCATAGAGGAAATGGAAAACTTGGAATCAGGGGCCAGAGCAGTACATGCTTCAAGTTAAGCTATGGCTGTAAAAATAGCCATCTCAACTGAAAAGGAAAATATTTTGCCAAATGCATTTTTTAAACATGATAAATTTGAGATCTATCTAATGGGAATATTACTTTAATAGGTAATCATGGGAGAAATATAATTTACTTAATAATAATGCTTTTCTTAGTTTTTGAGTGTTTGAGTCTTAAGAGATGATTAAAATTACCTGATTCCTCATTATTACAGCTCTGAGTATGATTCTAACATACCTAGGCAGATCAAGGTATAAAATGATTGAGCTGCAGTAAGGGACACGACATGTTGTTGCTAGGTGCCATCAAGTTGGTTCCAAATCGTAGTGAAGCTATGTATAGCAAGAGGAAACACTGCCCATCCTGCGTCATCCTCACAATAGTTGCCACACTTGAGCCCATCATTGCAACCACTGTGTCAATACATCACTTTGAGGATTCTTTTTTGACCCTCTACTTTACCAAGCATAATGTCAGATTCTCCAGGGACTGGTCCCTCCTGGCAGCTTGTCCAAAGTAGACAAGACAAAGCTTCACCATCCTCACTTCTAAGGAGAATTCTGGCTGTGCTTCTTCCAAGACAGATTTTTCTGTTCTTCTGGAAGTCCATGGTATATTCAATATTCTTCACCAACACGATAATTCAAAGGCATCAATTCTTCTTTAATCTTCCTTATTTATTGTCCATCTTTCACAAGCATATGAGATAATTGAAAATACCATGGGTTGGGTCAGGTGCGTCTTAGTCCTTCAAGTGGTATCTTTGCCTTTAAACACTTTAAAGAGATCTTTTTCAGCAGATTTGCCCAACGCAATACGTTGTTTGATTTCTTGACTACTGCTTCCACGGGCCTTGATTGTGGATCCAAGGAAAATGAAATTCTTGACAACTTCAATCTTTTCTCTGTTTATTATGATGTTGCTTATTGGTCCAGTTGTGAGGATTTTTGTTTTCTTTCTTTTGAGGTGTAATCCATACTGAAGACTGTAGTTTTTGATATTCATCAGTAAGTGCTTCAAGTCCTCTTTACTTTCAGCATGCAAGGTTATGTCATCAGCATATCACAAGTTGTTAATTAATCTTCCTCCAATGCTGATGCCAGATTCTTCTTCATATAGTCCAGCTTCTCAGATTATTTGCTCAGCATAAGGATTGAATAAGTATGGTAAAAGGATACAACCCTGATGCACACCTTTCCTGACTTAAGACTATGCAGTATCCCCTTGTTCTGTTCAAATGACTGCCTCTTGGACTATGTACAGGTTCCTCATGAGCACAATTGTTCACAATGTGAACATTCTTCACAATGTTATCCATAATTTGTTATGGTCCACACGGTAGAATGCCTTTGCATAGTCAATAAAACACAGGTAAATATCTTTCTGGTATTACCTACTTTCAGCCAAGATCCATCTGACATCAGCAATGCTTTCTGTCATTCCACGTCCTCTTCTGAATCTGGCTTGAACTTCTAAGAGTTCCCTGTCGATGTAACTGCTGCAACCAATTACTTGCCTGTGATATTAATGATATTGTTCAATAATTTCTGTATTCTGTTGAATCACCTTTCTTTGGAATGGGTAGAAGTATGAATCTCTTTCAGTCATTTGGCCAGGTAGCTGTCTTCCAAATTTCTTGGCATAGATGAGTGAGCACTTCCAGCACTGCATCTGTTTGTAGAAACATATCAGTTGGTAGTCTGTCAATTCCTGGAGCCTTGTTTTTCACCAATGCCTTCAGTGCATCTTGGACTTCTCTCTTGAATACCATCAGTTCTTGATCATATGCTATCTCCTGAAATGGTTGAACATTGACCAATTCTTTTTGCAACACTGACTGTGTATTCCTTTCATCTTCTTTTGATGCTTTCTGTGTCATTCAATATTTTGCCCATAGATTCCTTCAATATTGCAACTGGGCTTGAATTTTTTCTTCAGTTCTTTGAGCTTAAGAAATGTTGAGCGTGTTCTTCCCTTTTGGTTTTCTAACTCCAGGTCTTTGCACATTTTATTTTAATACTTTGTCTCCTCGAGACACCCTTTGAAATCTTCTGTTCAGCTATTTTACTTCATCATTTCTTCCTTTTGCTTTTGCTACTCTACATTAAAGAGCAAGTTTCAGCATCTCTTTTGACATTCATTTTCGTCTTTTCTTTCTTTCCTGTTTTCTTTAAAATACCTTTTTCTTTCTTCATGTATAATGTCCTTGATGTCATCTGATTTGAAATGGGCAATACTAGTCCATTTCAGGTCCCTAATGTCTAGGATATTGATCTTTATGCATTCCATTTCACATAGGACACCATTTAGGAGTCTTTTATATGGTTTGGCTAGCTCCCAAAAATGTAAGAGTAGTCCTGGTGGTCCATAAAAGGTAATAAATGATCATAACATAAATTGAATTAAGATAAAAAAAATTATGAAGAGAAAAATAAAAAATATCTACAATTCAGATTGGACTCAAACATACTAACGATCATGAAGATGGTGCAGGATGGAACAACATTTTGTTCTGTTACAAATAATGTTGCCATAGGTCAGAGCTGACTGGACAGCAACTAACAACAAAAACATAATTCTGATAAACTATTAATATTTTATACGTATTTATTTTTATGTTTTAAGTTGGACCACAGACATTTGCATATTTGAAATGCTCTGTATTTCATCCTAAAAAACTATTTTGATTTTTACTTTGGCATATTGATTTTCTAATGACCAAAAGTGAAAAAATGCTCACACGTCTTTAATTTTATATATGGTGTGAATATTTATAAGGACAAGCTCCCTTATTTTAAACAATCAAGTCTTACGGGAGAGTTTTCTTTCTGGACTTAGTATTAACATAATTATTAAGAATTACTTCTGCCATTTTTCTTTGAACTCTTTTAAGAATTCCCTCTTTTACTTTCCTCTCTGGTGGATTTGATTCTTCTGGTAAATTGCAGACTACTTCCTCCCTTGGCAGTTTCACACTCCAGGAAAGCACAGCTTTCACTTTTCCTAGTCGACAGTTTCTTCGTGGTGGTGAAACTTCCACTAATTGAACAGGTACTGCAATATGCATATGTAACTCAATGATTCATTACTTACTATAACTAGACCAGTCTGCAGTTTCAAAAGCATTCTGAAACACAAAAGCTTGGATTTAAATATACTTAACTATTTATTATTTATATTAAAAATTCATCTTTCCTTTATAACTTCACTTTAATCTACCCTTGTTTTTATTCGATACTTTTTCTTAAATAATTCCATAGAGATTTCTGCCTAGGACCACATTAGAGCCTTACTTTTAAAGTCTTCTCTCACTAGGTCACTAATATGGGATGTAGATATTCCCATTTTGCTTCATCTTTGCTTCATCTTGCTGATGACTGCAACTTACCTATTTTTTTCCTGACCCTGTTAATTCAATTCTGCGAATTTACTGGGGCTTGTTTTGTTCTTATTACTTTTTTATCTAGTTATCTCTACTTCTCTTTTTTAATGACTATGTGATGTTCTTTTATAATTTATTTCACTCCTATTATTTAGAAAGTTTAGGTTTTCATCACATCAATAGATACTATATTTTGCTTCTGAACATATTATTTTTCTCTTCATGTTTTCCAAGGGACATCATGCTACAATTATTTATTTCATCCTTTTGAAGCATTATATATATATATTTTTTAATACATAGTTGGGAGAATGAGAAGAGGCTTTTAAAAATTTCCAACATTTAACATTTCTGGACAAAAGAGGATTAATATTTATTATTAATTTTTAGTTTTGTTTATTTTGTTGTAAGAGATTTGGGGCTGTATAAATTCAGCATTGTAACTTATTGAATCTATTTCTTCTTTTAGATATTGTTTACGGGTGATTTTTATACTGTTTTCTTTGAAAGATGATGGGTTTTCATTAAGTTCAACTTTGTTAATTCAGAACTAGGTAAACACTAGTTTATTTTATGAGAAAAATTAATTATTACATTAATATAAATGAAATAATTATATTTAAATTTCAGATTTACAATTAATTGGCAGACCTACACTTGTAGCTCAAGTCAGACCCTAAAGTTCATATTCTCCAAAGGCAGATATTTGAACTGTTTTATGCCTCAGTTGGAGCCCTAGTGACACAGTGGTTAACAGCTTGGCTCCTAACCAAAACGTTGGCAGTTTGAAACCACCAGTCACTCCTTGGAAACTGTATGGGGCAGTTCTACTCTGACCTACAGGGTCGCTGTGAGTCAGAATCGACTGGAAGGCAACAGGTTTGGTTTGGTTTTGGCTATGCCTCAGTTTACATCTCTGTAAAGTAGAAATAATGTAAATTATTTTACCCAGTTATTAAATTATTTTAATTAGTCTGAAGATCTAGAATGGAACGCCATTAAAAATTTGGTTTGAATTTTGAGACTGACTATGGTACACACACTCCAAATGTTTATTACTCATGCAATGAGACTTTCCAGGGAGAGCAGAGAGGCTCCTGATCAGGTCCAAAAATGGCTTGAGAGAGCAAGAGAAGGAGAATGGCTTGGGGTTTTGATTGTGGTCAGGGATGGGGCCGAGGTAAGGGGACCCACACATGATTTAAAATTCCCACTGGTGCCAAAGGAAGGAACGCCCTGGATTTCTTACTAACTTGCACAAGTGTGGGGCAGAAAGGGAAGATGGAGTGGTGAGAATAAAACGTGTCAGCAGTCAAACATTAAAAAGTAGAGTCAGACTCTTTAGTATAATAAGGATTATGTGAGATTGCTGTTGTTGTTGTTGTCAGGTGACTTTGACTTGGTTCCAACTCTAGTGACCCTGTGTAGGACAGAACAAAACATTGTCCGGTCCGGCGTCATCCTCATGATTGTTGTTCTGCTTGAGGCGTTGTTGCAGCCATTGCGTCAATTCATCTTGTTGAGGGTCTTCCTCTTTTTCTCTGACCCTCCACTTTACCAAGAATGATGTCCTTCTCCAGGGACTGATCCCTCCTGATAACATGTCCAAGTTATGTGAGATGAAGTCTCATCATCCTTGCTTCCAAGGAGCATTCTGGCTGTACTTCTTCTAGGACAGATTTGTTCGTTCTTTTGGCAGTCCATGGTACATTCAATATTGTTCTCCAACACCACAACTCAAAGGTGTCAATTCTTCTTCAGTCTTTTGCCGCAGATTTGCCCAACGCAATGTGTTGTTTGATTTTTTGACTGCTGTTTCTGTGGATGTTGATTGTGGATCCAGCTAAAATGAACTCCTTGAGGACTGCAATCTTTTCTCCATTTATCCTGATGTTGCTTACCGGTCCAGTTGTGAGGATTTTTGTTTTCTTTATGTTGAGGTGTAGTCCATACACCTGTGTCTGTGGTCTTTGATCTTCACCAGTAAAAGCTTCAAGTCCTCTTCACTTTCAGCAAGCCAGGTTGTGTCATCTGCATCATGCAGGTTGTTAATGAGTCTTCCTCCAATCCTGATGCCGCGTTCTTCTTCATATACTCCAGCTTCTCAGATTTTTTGCTCATCGTATATATTGAATCAGTGTGGTGAAAGGATTCAACCCTGATGCACATCTTTCCTGACTTTAAAGCACGCAGTATCCTCTTGTTCTGTTCCAACAACTGCCTCTTGATCTATGTAAGATAATGTATGCAAAATTCTTAGGTAATGTTTATTATTATTATTTTAGTTAAAAGCAAAAAAAGGATTAATTACTTCAATTACTAGACCAAATTCTGTGGGGGGAAAAAATCTGCAGTGTTCAATGTATCTCAAATATGCTTCCATGGTTTTTAATAGCTTTTAAACAACAACAAAGCTCTTTTTTGTTGTTGTTGTTTCTTCTCTTTACTCCTCTCAGGATTTCTTCCAGTACCTTCTTTGGAGTGATTCAAAGAATTCTTCTACTTACAACTATTTTTAGGTTACATGTATACCTATGTTCCCGCAAATAACATACCCACACATATAATGCCTGACAGAGCTCTCTTACAAAAATAGCAAGGGAAGGGGAGGAACTGTGCAGTTGGCAAAAAATGTATAACGTGTAAGTTATTTGTGTAAAATATGATAGTTTAAGTACATGGAAAGGAGGTCCATTGAAACTTTCTTAGCAAATACAGCTAGTAACAGTTAACAAAAACACACAAAACTTGGATGTGCTTGGAAAGGTATTCATTTTACATTACAGTAAATCAGAACAAATCTTTTTTATACCTACTCCATTAATTTGAATTAATGAGGAGGGCAAGTGAACTGCATATATCTTCCCTCCGCCATGAATTGTGAAGTGCCCCAGCACACTTCTTGAAACTTCTTCTCTTCCCTATCTACTTTTTCTTCTAAGCTATCTCATCCATCCCATTGTTTAAATGTCATCTGTATACTGACATCTTCCAAATACTAAAATTTGGGTCATGAACTTGTGATGATGAAGATACTGTTACATAAATATTCCCTCAGATTCATGGTATTCATTTAGTTGTGGAACTCTGAATTAAATGATTAGGGTTAATTTGATTGCAACTGTTGATGGATTACCTTTAATTATAAAGTAAGTTATCTTCTAATCTAAATACTGGCATCAAAATACATTTCCATAATTTTAGCATATCTTTGATTTTGGAGATGTGTCCAGTGAACAGACATCTTTTACAGATGTTTAAAGCAATCCCAGAAAGCTAATTGAAAGGATAAATATATAATAGTGTCATCAATTAAAAAAACAATAATTTCCCTGTTAAAATAGAAAAAAATATATATATACATACATATATATCTCATCTCTGATGTTTTCAATTTCTATTTTTTTGTTTTATGTTTTGGACTGTTTTACATTTCTAGACAATCTGCAGAGGCTTTAGGGGGTGCTTATGCCATAATTAAATTTATGCCATATCAAAGTGTATCCTTATTAGTGCAATTGAATAAAAAGAGATTATTAATTACAGATAGAATTTTGTCCTACAAATTTCATAAAAAATTAAGCACCATCTTTCTGTTATTATTACTGTGCTTGCTACATGCCATTAGGTGCTTATTTAGGAATATTAATTTTGCTGATATTGATTTAATGAGTTCTTAAATGCAAAATAGAATATTTGATTTTCATTATCTTATCTTTCATCAGTGTCAAGAGGGGTTTTTATAATTGTGATTTGATACTGTAATGAATTTTAGAAAGTTTGAAGATACTTAGAATTACTGAAATCATAATTTTATCATAAGAAATCAGAAATAGATTTTGTTGTTACTCTAGCTAAGATTAGTATTTTCATCCTGGTTTGATACAATAAATAGAACAGGACATTTCCAGATGGTCTTAAAAATCATAGGAACAATATAAAGGGGATCCATTTGTCATGCCCCAAGAAAGGGGCATCAGGATTGCAGGAAGACTCATTAACAACCTGTGATATGCAGATGACATAACCTTGCTTGCTGAAAGTGAAGAGGACTTGAAGCATTTACTGGTGAAGATCAAAGACCACAGCCTTCAGTATGGCTTACACCTCAACATAAAGAAAACAAAAATCCTCACAGCTGGACCAATAAGCAACATCATGATAAACGGAGAAAAGATTGAAGTCCTCAAGCATTTCATTTTACTTGGATCCACAATCAGCAGCAGTCAGGAAATCAAAAGACACATTGCATTGGGCAAATCTGCTGCAAAAGACCTCTTTAAAGTGTTGAAAAGCAAAGATGTCACCTTGAAGACTAAGGTGTGCCTGACCCAAGCCATGGTATTTTCCATTGCATCATATGCATGTGAAAGCTGGACAATGAACAAGGTAGACCAAAGAAGAATTGACGCCTTTGAATTGGATGTTGGCAAAGAATATTGAATATACCATGGACTGCCAAAAGAATGAACAAATCTGTCTTAGAAGAAGTACAGCCAGAATGCTCTTTAGAAGAAAGGATGGCGAGACTATGTCTTACATACTTTGGACATGCTGTCAGGAGGGATCAGACCCTGGAGAAGGACATAATGCTCGGTAAAGTACAGGGTCAGCAAAAAAGAGGAAGACCCTCAACAAGACGGATTGACACAGTGGCTGCAACAATGGGCTCAAGCATAGCAACGATTGTGAGCATGGCACAGGACTGGGCAGTGTTCTTGTTCTGTGGTGCATAGGGTTGCTATGAGTTGGAACAAACTTGACAGCACTTAACAACAACAACAACATTTGTGTTATAAGGAAGTTCATTTCTTCGCTACTTAGTTACCATATTTTACACAAATAATGTGCACATTATACATTTTTTGCCAACCTCTAGGCCCCCTCTCACTATTTCTGTAAGCAAGCTATGCCATGCGTTGCATGTGTGGGCACATGTTTTAGGGAATTATTAGTGAAAAATATAGTAGTTCCTTTCTCTTTGCCACTTTTATTCTTCTTAACATTTGGTGAGGTGTTTTTTCAACAATAGGATAATAATGTTGTGCTTTGTTATTAAATAACATGATTAACAATAAAAAAAGAAATCAACAGGATGGCCTTATGTAGAAAAATCGAAGGTGTAAGGTGCACCAAAAATATTTACTATACAAATTGTCTTAGTTTCCTACTGTTGCTGTAACAAAAAATACCACAAGTGGGTAGCTTTAAAGAATACAAATTTCTTTTCTTACAGTTTTTGAGGCTATAATCTAAACTCAGAGTATAGTGTTCCTTGTTGGTAGCCCTATAAGGTCCTTGGTGTTCATTCTTTGGCATTCCTGGTGTCTGTCTTCTTATATGTATCTCTGTTTCTATACTTCTCTCTCTCTTTTTAATTTAATTTTTTTATTGTACTTTAAGTGAAAGTTTACAATTCAAGTTAGTCTCTCATACAAAAATTTATACATACATTGTTATGTGACCCTAATTGCTCTCCCTATACTGGGACAGCACATTCCTCCTTTCCATCTCTCATTTCCCATGTCCATTCAACCAGCTCATGACCCTGTCTGCCTTCTAATCTCACCTCCGGACAGAAGCTGCCCATTTAGTCTCATATATCTACTTGAGCTAAGAAGCGCACTCTTCACGAGTATCATTTTATGTCCCATAGTCCAGTCTAATATTTGTCTGAAGAGTTGGCCTCAGGAATTGTTTTAGTTCTGGGTTGACAGAGAGTCCAGGGGCCATGCTTTCTGGGGTTCCTCCAGTCTCGGTCAGACCACTAAGTCTTGTCTTTTTACTAGAATTTGAGTTCTGCACCCCATCTTTTTCCTGCTCCATCAGGGACTCTCTGTTGTGTTCCCTGTCAAGGCAGTCATTGGTGGTAGCTGGGCACCATCTAGTTCTTCTGGTCTCAGGATAATGCAGTCTCTGGTTTATGTGGCCCTTTCTATCTCTTGAGCTAATACTTTCCTTGTGTCTTTGGTGTTGTTCATTCCCCTTTGCTCCAGGTGGGTTGGAACTAATTGATGCATCTTAGATGGCCACTTGCTAGCTTTTAAGACCCCAGATGCCATTCACCAAAGTAGGATGCAGAACGTTTTCTTAATAAACTTGTTATGCCAGTTGACCTAGATGTCCCCTGAAAGCATGGTCCCCAGACCCCTGCCCCTGCTACTCTGTCCTTCGAAGTGTTTGGTTGTATTTAGGAAACTTCTTAGCTTCGGTTTAGTCCAGTTGTGCTGACTTCCCCTGTAGTGTGTCCTGTACTTTCCTTCATCTAAGATAATTCTTATCTACTATCTAGTTAGTGAATAACCCTCTCCCTCCCTTCCCATTTTGTAACCATCAAAGAATGTTTTCTTCTGTGTTAAAATCCCTCCATGTTATAAGATGTTTCATGGGTTCATTGATGTTCTTTAATGTTGTGTAGTATTCAGTTGTGTGAATATACCATAATTTGTTTATCTGTTCATCCATTGATGGGCACCTAGGTTGTTTCCATTTTTTTCCTATCATGAACAGTTCTGCAATGAACATGGGTGTGCATATATCTATTCATGTGACGGCTCTTATTTCTCTAGGTTATGTTTCAAGGAGCGAGATTGCTGGATCGTATGGTACTTCTATTTCTAGCTTTTTAAGGAAGCACCAAATCGATTTCCAAAGTGGTTGTACTGTTTTACATTCCCACCAACAGTGTATAAGCATTCCAATCTCTCCACAACCTCTCCAACATTTATTATTTTGTTTTTTGGATTAATGCTAGCCTTCTTGGGGTGAGATTGTATCTCATTGTAGTTTTGATTTGCATTTCTCTAATGGCTCTAATGATCGTGAGCGTTTCTTCATATATCTATTAGCTGCCTGAATGTCTTCTTTGACGAAGTGCGTGTTCATATATTTGTCCATTTTTTAATTGGGTTATTCGTCTTTTTGTTGTTGAGGTTTTGCAATATCTTGTAGATTTTAGAGATTAGACACTGATTGGAATCGTTGTAGTCAAAAATTTTCTCCCAGTCTGTAGGTTGTCTTTTGACTCTTTTGATGAAGTCTTTTGATGAGCATAAGTGTTTGATTTTTAGGAGCTCCCAGTTATCTAGTTTCTCTTCTGTTGTTTGTGCATTGTTAGTTATGTTTTGTATTCTGTTTACACCATGTATTAGGGCTCCTAGCTTTGTCCCTACTTTTTCTTCCATGATCTTCATCATTTTAGATTTTGTATTTAGGTCTTTAATCCATTTTGAGTGAGGTTTTGTGCACGGTGTGAGGTATGGGTCCTGTTTCAGTTTTTTGCGGATGAATATCCAGTTATGCCAGCACCATTTATTAAAGAGACACTGTTTTCCCCACTTAACGGACGTTGGGACTTTGTCAAATATTAACTGCTCATAGATGAATGAATTTGTCTGTGGATTCTCAATTCTATTCCGTTGGTCTATATATCTGTTGTTGTACCAGAGTACCAGGCTGTTTTGTCTACTGTGGCGGTGTAATAGGTTCTAAAATCAGGTAGTGTGAGACCTCCCACTTTGTTCTTCTTCTTGAGTAATGCTTTACTTATCCGGGGCCTCTTCCCTTTCCATATGAACTTGGTAATTTGTTTCTCCATCTCATTAAAAAATGCCATTGGAATTTGGATTGGGATTGCATTGTATCTACTTTGCTTTGGGTAGAATTGACATTTTCACAATGTCAGTCATCCTATCCATGAGCAAGGTATGTTTTTCCACTTATGCAGGACTCTTTTGGTTTCTTGCAGTAGTGTCTTGTAGTTTTCATTGTATAGATATTTTACATCTCTGGTTAGATTTATTCCTAAGTAGTTTACCTTCTTGGGGGCTATTGTAAATGGTATTGAATTGATGATTTCCTCTTCGAAGCTCTCTTTGTTGATGTAGAGGAATCCAACTGGTTTTTGTACGTTTATCTTGTATCCTGCTACTTTGCTGAAATCTTCTTTTAGTTCCAGTAGTTTTCTTGTGTACAAGATCATATCATTTGCAAAGAGAGATACTTTGACTTCTTCCCTACCAATTTGGTTGCACTTTATTTCTTTTTCTAGCCTAATTGCTCTGGCTAGGACCTCCAGCACAGTGTTGAATAAGAGTGGTGATAAAGGGCATCCTAGTCTGGTTCCCGTTCTCAGCGGGAAAGCTTTCAAAGTCTCTCCATTCAGGATGATGTTGGCTGTTGGCTTTGCATAATGCCCTTAATTATGTTGAGGAATTTCCCTTCTATTCCTATTTTGTTGAGAATTTTTGTCATGAATGGGTGTTGGACTTTGGACTTTGTCAAATGCCTTTTCTGCATCGATTGATAAGATCCTGTGGTTCTTGTCTTCTGTTTTATTAATGTGATGGATTACATTGATTGTTTTTCTAATGTTGCACCATCTCTGCATACCTGGTATAAGTCCCACTTGATCATGGTAAATTATTTTTTTGATAGCTTGCTGAATTCTATTGGCTAGAATTTTGTTGAGGATTTTTGCATCAATGTTCATGAGGGATATTGGTCTGCAATTTTCTTTTGTTGTGATGTCTTTACCTGCTTTTGGTATCAGGTTATGCTGGCTTCATAGAATGAGTTTTGGATTATTCCATCCTTTTCTATGCTCCGAAATACCTTTAGTAGAAGTCCTATTAACTCTTGTCTGAAAGTTTGGTAGAATTCTCCAGTGAAGACATCAGGGCCAGGGCTTTTCTTTGTTGGGAGTTTTTAAATTACTTTTTCAATCTCTTCTTTTGTTACGGGTTTCTTTAGTTGTTCTACCTCTGTTTGTGTTAGTTTAGGTAGGTAGTGAATTTCTAGAAATGTGTCCATTTCTAGGTTTTCAAATTTGTTAGAGTACAATTTTTCATAGTATTCTGTTATGATTCTTTTAATTTCAGCTGGGTCTGTTGTGATAACTCCCATCTCATTTCTTGTATGGGTTATTTGCTTCCTGTCCTGTTTTTCTTTTGTCAGTTTGGCCAATGGTTTAGTAATTTTGTTTATCTTTTCAAAGAACCAGCTTTTGGTCTTGTTAAGTCTTTCAATTATTTTTCTGTTCTGTATTTCATTTAATTCTGCTCTAATTCTTATTATTTCCTTTTTTCTGGCACCCAAGGGCCTCTTTTGCTGCTCTGTTTCTACTTGTTGGAGTTTAGGGTTAATGTTTTGATTCTGGCCCTTTCTTCTTTTTGGATGTGTGCATTTATTGCTATAAACTGACCTCTGAGCACTACTTATTGCTGTGTCCTAAAGGTTCTGGTAGGATGTGTTTTCATTCTCGTTTGATACTATGAATTTCTTTATTCCATCCTTAATGTCTTTTTTAACCCAGTAGTTTTTCAGCAAGGAGTTGTTCAGTTCCATATGTTTTATTTTGATGCTTTGGATTTTGTTAAGACTTGCTTCATGGCCTAATGTGTGGTCTATTCTGGTGAATGTTCTATGTGCGATGGAAAAGAAAGTATACTTGGCTGCTGTTGGGTGGAGTGTTCGGTATATGTCTATGAGATCAGGTTGGTTGATTGTAACATTTAGATCTTCCATGCCTTTGTTCAGCTTCTTTCTGGATGTTCTCTCCTTTACCAAAAGTGGTATGTCGAAGTCTCCTACTACTATTGTGAAGCTGTCTATCTCTCTTTTCAATGCTGTTAGAGTTTGTTTTATGTATTTTGGAGCCCTGTCGTTGGGTGCATAAATATTTGTTATACTTATGTCCTCCTGGTATATTGACCATTTAATCATTATATAGTGTCCTTCCTTATCCTTTGTGGTGGATTTTACTTTAAAGTCTGTTTTGTCAAAGATTAATACTACCACTCCTACTCTTTTTTGAGTTTTGTTTGCTTGATGTATTTCTTTTAATCCTTTGAGTTTTAGTTTGTTTTGTGTCTTTAAGTCTAATTATGTCTCTTGTAGGCAGCATATTGACGGATCGTGTTTTTTTATCCAGTCTGCCACTCTATGTCTCTTTATTTGTGCATTTAGTTCATTTACATTCAGTGTAATTATTGATAGGTATGAGTTTATTGCTGTCATTTTGATTTCTTTTTGTGTGTGTTGTTCACAGTTTCTTTGTTCCACTTAAGTTTCTGTGCTGAGTCGTTTTTGTTTATGTATTTTCTTTTCTTTCATTGTTATTGATTTTGTATTTTCTGAATCTTTATATTTTTCTTGTTTTTCATTTTGATGAGTAGGATTGTTAGTTACCTTAATATTTACCCCTATTTTTCTAAGTTTAAACCAGTGTTTACTTTCTTTATATAGCTTTGACTTTTCTACATATGAAAAATCTATGTCTACATTTTCTTAGTCCCTCTTTTTAGTTTTAATGTTTTCATCTTTTACACATTGACAGCTCTGTTTCACTATTTTCAGTGTTGTAGCGTTGATTAATTTTTGTGACTTCCTTATCTGGGTTAGTATCTGGTTACTCTGTCTTGTGTTCTAGTCTTGGGTTGTTATCTGATGTTACTAATTTTCTAAGTGGAGGACTTCCTTTAGTATTTCTTATAATTTTGGTTTGGTTTTTGCAAATTCCCTCAATTTCTATTTATCTGGAAATGCCCTACTTTTGCCATCATATTTGAGAGACAATTTTGCTGAATATATAATTCTTGGCTGGCAATTCTTTTCCTTCAAGGCTTTATATATGTCATCCCTTGCCTTCTTGCCCTCATGGTTTCTGCTGAGTATTCTGCGCTTATTCTTATTGACTGTCCATTGTAGATGACTTTTCGTTTATCCCTATCCACTCTTAACATTTTATCTTTATTTTTGGTTTTGGCAAGTTTGATTATAATATGTCTTTGTGACTTTCTTTTGGGATCTACCTTATGTGGGTTTCGATGAGCATCTTGGATAGATATCTTGTCATCTTTCATGATATCAGGGAAGTTTTCTGCCAACAAATCTTCAACAATTCTCTCTGTAGTTTCTATTATCCCTCCCTGTTCTGGTACTTCAATCACTCATAGGTTATTCCTCTTGATAGAATCCCACATAATTCTTAGGGTTTCTTCATTTTTTCAAATTATTTTATCTGATTTTTCCTCAAATAAGTTAGTGTCAAGTGCTTTGTCTTCTGACTTTCATTGCCTTGATTATGTTCCTATGACTTTCTATTGAGTTGTCTAATTCTGAAATTTTATTGTTAATCCTTTGGATTTCTGATTGCTGTCTGTCTGTGGATTCTTGCAGCCTGTTAAATTTGTCATTATGCTCCTCTCAAATCTTCTTAAGTTTCTCTATCTCTTGATCTGTGTTGTCTTCCTGATCTCATGTATAATTCTGTATATTAATCTTTTATATTCTGCCTCTGGTGATTCCAAGAAATTCTCTTCCTCCAGAAAATTTCTTGATTCTTTTTTTTGGGAGTTTGCTGAAGCCATCTCGGACTGCCTCTTTATGTGATTTGATATTGACCATTGTCTCCAAGCCATCAATATCTTATTATGTTTATTTATTTTATGTTTGCTTACTGTGTCCTAGCTTTTTGTTTTATTTTGAATAAATATGCTCAAATAGGCTGCTAATGTGAGCTAGCCCTATCACTGGTGCCCCTGAAGTTCCAACATTCTGCCACCAGATGGCCAGACCTGGGAGTATTTGAGCCTAGGAGTCTGCCCACTCCTCCTATATGGATTCAGCTCAGGTATCGAAGTAGTTGGCCACCAAGTGTGTGGTGCAGGCTCTCACCTACCATCCTAAACATGCATGGGTGATTGATGTTGGCATAGGCATCTGGCTGCAGCAGGGGGACACATGCTGTGCAAGGCAGGGGACTGATGGCCGCCCCCGAGTGTGCAGAAGGAAAGCGTGTCCCTGTTCCCTAGAGTGTGTATTGGGGTGGGTTTTGCAGCCAGACTATGAACACCCAATGCTGTTGGGTGTGAGGACTGGGGACACCTCTTTTTCTTGGTCCTCTGTCACAGGTGGCTAGGTGGTGTGGGTGGAGCCACAAGTCCTCAGGCCCCTGATGCGTGTAGGTGAGGACCCTGCTTAGTAGGCAGAGCAGTGTCATATGTCACGAACCTGCCACTTCACAGCTGAAACAGTTGAAGTTAGACTTCAGGTATATACCCTGTTGTACTGTGGTAATGAGGGAATACACTGTTGAAACGCACCCACACAATTCTATGCAGGGTAAAAGGCACTCAAAGTCTGTGGACCCCTTATGCCTGTGACTATGCAAAGGAGCTGTGCCTACCCTGAGTTCCTGGCTTAGGGGAGGCAGTAGATTTTTTTCCCCGTTTGTTAATTTGTTCCCTCTCCAAGGCCTGGAGAATGGCTCAGGGCACATGATGGGTACTATTTCTGGCTCATGGGACTTAGCAATTGCTGAAGCCATCCCAGAACCAGTGCAGAGCAGGCAGCAGGGAGGTGAATGGGAGAGAGGTTTTTCCCAAAGGAGGGTGTTTTTGATCTGCACGGTAGGCCACACCCAAGTACTTATCTTTCACTGTTCAAGGGCTTCTTCTCACTGGTTCTAGATGGCCTAGTAGACTCTCTGTTGCTGGGTCTCTCCTGATGTGGAAAATGCCTCCCGAACACCACTGCTTGCCTCACCACGCACCATGAGCTGATCTGGCCTGAAGGGCTCCAGCTACCTCTGGGTCAGGTCTGGCAACTCCTCGCTGCTTCCGAACCTTCTCTCCATCCCCCTGCCACTCAGTTCAATTCCCCAACTTTGCCTTTAATGTTCAGGGCTCCTAGATTGTCATATATTATCAATTCAATTGTTTTTTAGGGTCTTTGTTGTCAGAGGGACCCCCGGAAGCATCTGAATACTCCGCCATCTTCTCTGCTCTTTTTTAAGACATCACTTAGATGTGACCCGTCTACACTGGTATAGACTTATTAACATAACAAAAGAAAACCCTATTTCCAAATTTGTTCATATTTACAGATATAGGGATTAGGACTTCAATACATATTTTTGTATTGGATAGACACAATTCAGTCCATAACACAAATTAAAGGCAAGTGGTCTAAGATGTGCTTACCAAAAACAAAAACCAAGCCCATTGTTGCCATCAAGTCTATTCCTACTCATAGTGACCCTATAGGACAGAGTAGAACTGCCTCATAGGGTTTCCTTAGCGGTGACTATTTCAACCTGCTCTGTTGGAGGCCTTCAGTCTCCAGGACTTTCTCACTATTACAGTGTTTGCCAAACTGCCATTCATAATTGGAGAATTTTATTCCTCACACACTGAATAATGAAGTCACTCTAACTAGAAAAGAGTGCCCAATTTTGGAATATTTTGCCGTAGTCCTTTCTTTAAAGATATACTTCTCTCTCTCTGTCTTTTTTTCCTTTTCTTTTTCTTTTATTCTGAATAGTTTATCAGAGCAGAACTCCTTCTAAGGGCTAATTCCACAATATATTGCCTACCATCCATGCTGCTGCCTTTAACAGTCTCTCTCTGCTAGATTTTTAGGTTGGTCAAGTTTGTTCTGTAGAATTGTTCACCTGTGCTTTATATAGTTGAAAGATGCAATTGTATCCTCTTTGTCCCACCTATGGATTTAGGTAACTGTTTTGCCAACTGGCAGTAAATTTGTAAACAAAAAACCAGTGCCTTCTGGAGGAATATGTACAGCATAAAAAATAATTTATTCAGCTTTTTACTGTCAATATGATAATAGTTTGGTCTCTTTTTTGTATAAATTCTGTTCAGTAACATTTCTATGGATAATTGTTTCATTTATTTCTGACAATAAAAAAATATTTTAGTGCAAATGATCATAACGATGAAAATAAATACATAACACTTATCTTTCTGTTTTCATCATACTATCATTTATGTAATTTCATGATACTGAAATAAATGGAAGAAACAGGTGTAACTGAATAGCAATATAGGTAATATTGGATTTTCACTTTGTGCCAATTTGAGCTTTTCAAAGGGTCATTAAAAATGTTCATATGCTCCTACCATTTGTTTTGCAAAAGTTGGCACCAATGACAATAAGAAACAATCACTGAGTCAACATAAAAAGAAATGGTAAATAATAGAAAATAGTGTACTTTTTTATTTAACTAAGGTTAAATAAACCCATTCTTTCTCCTTGCTAGCCTCCTGGATTAAAACTCAGTCTGTGATCCCACAGTATGATCCAAGGTTAAGGAAAGGAAGGCTGGTTAAGATGTTCTTTCTGTTTACATATTAGTTAAAAGGGCAGTCTTTGAAATCATATTGAACTTGGTTCAAATCACCTCTCTAGCTCTACTCTTTTAGGAATGTCACATAATTATCCACGCCTGGGGTTCCTTATTGTAAAAATGGATAAATAATAGACATTTCCAAAGATGCTTTTATAGATTAAATGAGGTGCTTCGCGTAATCTTTAAACATATACTAACTAGGTCTATTCTATTTCATAGTAGTTTTTGAATCAATGGTACATAAAGTTATTCTTTGAAATATGGTCTTACCAAACACTTCAAATCTGTTTCACTATTATTCCTCAGTGTGCATTTTCTACTTTATGGTTTCCTCACTGACCAAGGAATATGACTTCTTTTTTATTGTACTTTAGGTGAAGATTTACAGAACAAATAGTTTCTCATTAAACAGTCTGTACACATATTGTTTTATGACATTGGTTAACAACCCCACGGCATGTCAACACTCTCCTTTCTCGACCTTGGAGGACCTTTTTTTTTGTGGGGGAGCAGAATATACATGGCCAAAGATACACCATTTCAAAAATTTATACATGTACAATTCAGTGAGATCGATTACATTCTTATAATTGTGCTGCTATTCTCACTATCCTTTTCCAAATGATTCCATCACCATTATCTTCAACTCACTGCCCCCAAGGCTTCCCATCAAACCTTTTGAGTTGCTGTTGTCAATTTGATCTCACATAGATAATTCTTTATGTTGTCGTTGTTATACTTTAGATGAAGGTTTACAGAACAAAATAGTTTCTCATTAAAAAGTTAGTACACATACTGCCCTGTAACAAAGGTTAACAACCCACAACATGTCAACACTGTCCTTACTCAACCCTGGGTTCTCTATCAGCAGCTTGCTTGTCCCCTCCTGCCTTCTAGTCCTTATCCCTGGACTGCTGTGCCTCATTAGTCCTGTTTTGTTTTATGGGGCTGTCCAATCCCCAGCTGAATGGTGAACCTTGGAAGTGACTTCACCACTGAGCTAAAAGGGTGTCCTGGGGCAATACTCTCGGGGTTTCTCCAGTCTCTGTCAGGCCAGTAAACTGTGTCTTTTTTTGTGTGTTAGAATTTTATTCTACATCCTTCTCCAGCTCTGTCCAGAACCCTCTGTTGTAAACCCTATCAGAGCAGTCAGTGGTGATAGCCAGGCACCATCTAGCTTTACCAGACTCAGTCTGGTGGAGGCGTTGGTAGCTGTGGTCCATTAGTCCTTTGGACTAATCTTTTCCTTGTATCCTCTTCTCTTCATTCTCCCTTCGTCCCGAAGGGGTGAGACCAGTGGAGTATCTTAGACGGGTGCTCACAGACTTTTAAGACCCCAGACACTACTCACCAAGATAGAATGTAGAACATTGTCTTTATAAATTGTGTTATACCAATTGAGTTAGATGTTCCCCCAGACCATGGTCCCCATAGCCCTCCGCCCAGCAATTCAGTCTTTCAGGGAGTTTGAATGTGTCTATGGAGCTTCCATAACCATTCCTTGTACAAGTTGTGCTGCCTTCCCCAGTAATGTGTACCGTCTTACCCTTCACCAAAGTTACCACTTATCTATTGTCTGTTTAGTATTTCCCCCACACCCGTCCCATCCCTCATAACCAACAAAGGTTGTTACTTTTTGTGTGTAAACTTTTTCACAAGTTTTTACAATAGAGGTCTCATACAATATTTGTCCTTTTGTGATTGACTTACTTTACTCAGCAAAATGTCCTCCAGTTTCATCCATGTTATCAGATGCTTCACAGATTCATCGTTGTTCTTTATCTTTGTATAATACACTATTGTGTGTCTGTACCATAGTTTGTTTATCCATTCATGTGTTGATGGTCATCTAGGTTGTTTCCATCTTTTTGCTATTGTGAACAATGCTGCCATGAACATAGGTGTGCATATGTCTATTCATGTGACGGCTCTTATTTCTCTAGGATACATTCCTAGGAGTGGGATTGCTGGATTGTATGCTACGTCTATTTCTAGCTTTCTAAGGAAGTGCCATATCATTTTCCAAAATGGTTGTATCATTATGCATTCTCACCAGCAGTGCATAAGAGTTCTGATCTCCCCGCAGCCTCTCCAACATTTGTTATTTCAAATGTTTTTGATTCATGCCAGTAATGCCAAGGTGAGATAGTATCTCATTGTGGTTTTAATTTGCATTTCTCTAATGGCTAGAGATCGCGAGCATTTCCTCATGTGTCTGTTGGCCACTTGAATGTCTTCTTTGGTGAAATGTCTGTTCATTTCCTATCCCATTTTTTAATTGGATTATTTGTCTCTTTGTTGTAGAGGTGTTGGATTTTCTTGTAGATTATAGAGATTAGACCTTTATCTGACTTGTAATGTCCAAAAATTTTTCCCCAGTGTGTAGGTTCTCTTTTTCCTCTTTTGGTGAAGTCTTTTGAAGAGCATAGGTGTTTGATTTTTTGAAGATGCTAGTTATCTAGCTTATCTTCCACAGTTTGTGTGTTGTTGGTTATTGTTTGTATCCTGTTAATGCCGTGTATTAGGTCCTCTAGTGTTTATCTTATTTTTTCTTCCATGAAGTTTATACTTTTTGGCTTTATATTTAGGTCTTTGATCCATTTTGAATTAGTTTTTGTATGTGGTGTGAGGTATGGGTCCTGTTTCATTTTGTTGCAGATGGATATCCAGTTTTGCCAGCACCATTTGTTGAAAAGACTATCTTTCCTCCATTTGATGGACTTTGGGTCCTTGTTTATGATCAGGTGGCCATGGATGGATGGATTTACATCTGGGTTCTCAGTTCTATTCCATTGGTCAAAGTATCTGTCGTCATACCAGTACCAGGCTGTTTTGACTACGTAGTTGTCTAGTAGATTCTGAGGTCAGGTAGTGTGAGTCTTCCAACTTTATTCTTCTTCTTCAATAGTGCTTTACTTATTTGGGGCTTCTTCCATTTCCATATAATGTTAATGATTAGTTTTTCCATCTGTTTAAAGAATGTTGTTGGTATTTGGATCGGGATTGCACTGTATTTGTAAATTGCTTTGGGTAGAATTGTCATTTTCACAATGTTGAGTCTACCTATCCATGAGCTTGGTATGTTTTTCCATTTATGTAGATCCCTTTGGGCTTTTTGCAATAGTGTTTTGTAGTTTTGTTTGTATAGGTCTTTTACATCCCTGGTCAGACTTATTCCTAAGTATTTTATTGTTTTAGGGGATATCATAAATGATATTGTTTTCCTGATTTCCTTTTCATCGTTCTCCTTATTCGTGTATAGGAATCCAACTGATTTTTGTATGTTTTTCTTGTATCCTGCTACTCTGCTGAATCTTTTTATTAGTTCCAGTAGTTTTCTCATGGAGTCTTTAGGGTTTTCTATGTATAGTATCATATCATCTGCAAACAGGGACAGTTTAACTTCTTCATTACCAATTTGGATGCCCTTTATTTCTTTTTCTTGCCTTATTGCTCTAGCTAGAACTTCCAGCACAATGTTAAATAGGAGTGGAGATAAAGGGCATCCTTGTCTTGTTCCTGTTCTCAAGGGGAATGTTTTCAGCCTCTCTCCATTAAGAATGAAGTTGGCCATTGGTTTTGCATAGATGCCCTTTATTATGTTGAGAAATTTCCCTTCCATACCTATTTTACTAAGAGTTTTTATCAGGAGTGGGTGTTGGACTTTGTCGAATGCCTTTTCTGCATCAGTCGAGATGATCATGTGATTCTTTTCTTTCCTTTTATTTATGTGGTGGATTACGTTGATAGATTTTCTAATGTTGAACCATCCTTGCATACCTAGTATGAATCCTACTTGTTTGTGGTGTATTTATTTTTTTGATATGATGCTAGATTCTTTGTTGAGCATTTTTGCATCTATATTCATGTGAGATATTGGTCTGTAATTTTCTTTCTTGTGGCATCTTTGCATGGTTTTGGTATCAGGGTTATGCTGGCTTCATAGAATGAATTTGGAAGTGTCACTTCCTTTGCTATGTTCTGAAATAGTTTTAGTAGTACTGGTACGAGCTTATCTCTGAATATTAGGTATAATTCTCCAGTGAAGCCATCTGGGCCAGGGTTTTCTTTTGTTGGGAGTTTTTTTTTTTTATTACCTTTTCAGTCTCTTCTCTTGTTATGGGTCTGTTCAGATTTTCAACATCACTTTTTGATAATTTGGGTAGGTAGTGTGTTTCTAGAAATTTGTCCATTTCCTCTAGGTTTTCAAATTTGTTGGAGTATAGTTTTTCACAAGACTCTGTTATGATCCTTTTTATTTCAGTTGGGTCTGTTATAATGTCCTCCATTTCATTTCTTATTTGGGTTATTTGTGTCCTCTACTATTTTTTTTGGTCAGACTGGCTAGTGGTTTGTCGATTTTTTTGATTCTTTCAAAGAACCAATTTTGGTTTTGATTCTTTCTATTGTTTTTCTGTTCTCTATTTCATTTATTTCTCATCTGATCTTTATTATTTCCTTTCTTCTTGTGGCTGTGGGCTTTTTTTGTTGTTCTGTTTCTATTTGTTTGAGTTGTGGTGTTAATGTATTGATTTCCTCCCTTTCTTCTTTGTTGATGTGTGCATCTATTGCTATAAATTGTCCTCTGAGGACTGCCTTTGCTGTGTCCCAAAGGTTTTGGTATGATGTGTTTTCATTCT
>NW_004443968.1:16059812-16074046 GCF_000243295.1 Trichechus manatus latirostris
TATTCTTGGCTGGCAATTTTTTTCTTTCAAGGTTTTATATATGTCATCCCATTGCCTTCTTGCCTGCATGGTTTCTGCCGAATAATCTGAGCTTAATCATTGTTTTTCCTCTGTATGTGACTTTTTGTTTTTTCCAAGCTGCTCTCAGGATTATTTGTCATTGGTTTTGATGAGTGTGATTATGATATGCCTTGGTGATTTTCTTTTGGGGTCTGTCCTACATGGGGTTCTTTGTGCTTCTTGGACGGCCAGCTTCTCATCTTTCATGATATTGGGGAAGTTTTCTGTCAGCAATTCTTCAATGATCCTCTCTATATTTTCTGTTTTCTCCTCCTGTTCTGGAACTCCGATCACTTGCAGATTTTTGCTTTTGATTGTATTCCACATAATTCTCAGGGTCTCTTCATTTTTATTCATTCCTTTTTCTGATGTTTTCTCAAACAGTGTTGTATCCAAGTGTTTGTCTTCAATTTCGCTGATCCAGTCTTCCACTGTTTCAAACCTGCTTCTCAGCCCTGCTATAACACTGTGCATTTCTGAAATCTTGTTGATTATGTTTTGGACTTCTAATTGTTGTTTTTGTATGATTTCTAGCTGTGAATTTTTTTTTGGCATTTTGTTCCTGCATTATTGTCCTGAATTCTTTCATTTTTTTGGTCTGTATTTTCCATGAATTTGTCTGCCTTTTCCATGAATTTGTCTATTTTTTCTCATTTTTGTATGCTTTTTTTTCCAACTCTTGGATAGCTCTGAATATTAGAGATTTGAAATCCCTATCAGGTAGTTCTAGTGCCTTTTCTTCTACTCGGGAGTCATGTGGTATTTTATTTTGGACACCTACTGGAACCATCCTGTTCTGTTTTTTAAAAAGTTTTAATATTGTCTGCTGTGTTCAGGGCATTCGGTAGTCATTTTCCTCATTTATTGATTGTAGTTTTGTTTATTTTGCCCTTCTTTTTTGTTTTATTTGGCTATGTCTGATCAGGTGGGCTGCATGTTCTTCGTAGTTTACTCATCTGTGGGCACAATACTTTTCACCTCCTTCTTCAATTGGCAGGGTCAGTCACTCAGATATGGTACGGTAGGGCAGGTCTAGCTGAAGAGGAGTTGCTTGGATGGGTTGTTTGTGGCACTTTCTATGACCGTTGGGCAGGCCAGTAATCAGTGCAAGGCAGGTTTCCAGTAGGCCATGCTTCAGCTGCTTGGTAGCATGATGTTCAGCTCATGGTGCTGATAGGCAGGATGGAGGGGGGAGATTGTGATGTGTGGAGCTAAGATGGGTATGGGAGAGATGAGAGAGAGGAGAGAGGAACAGGCACTGAAAACATACAAAGAAACAAAAATGAGTGCTAGCGGAGCTAGCTGTTGGATTGGAGAGATTAGAGACTATGAAATGGAGAAAAACAAAATGAAGAAGGAGAAGAAAAAAATGAATAAATAAAAGTTAGAAAGAAAAAAGGAAAACAAAGCTCCCAGGGATCCCACCAGTGCAGCTGCGAGGTCTGGGGAAGTTGCTCCTAGGCTGTGAGGTACAGCCTGGCTAGAAGGGGTAGAGGTGTCACTCAGTGCCAGGTATTCATGGGACAGGAAGAGAAGGAAAGTATAGAGAGATGAGAAACTGAGCAATGAAGAAAGACAAAAAGGGAAAACAAAACAAACAAATTTAAAAAAAAGAACTTGAAAATCCCCCCCAAAAAACAGAAAAAGACAAAAAAAAACCAAAAAAATCAAGAAAAATGAAACGCCCTTAGGAATCTCTTTGTGCGTCTTATCAAACTGAGGGGGTAGGTCCCAAGCCGCACAGTACTTCCCAGCTAGAACAGTCTCCCAATTTGAGAAAAGAAAAAGAAAACAAACAAACAAAAAATTCAAAACAAACAAACAAACAAAAAAGCCCCAGGATCCCACCAGTGTGGCAGCACGGGCCAGGAAGCAGTCTCACAGTCAGGTGGCATTTCACAGACGTTCAGGAAGAAGCAAAGATGGTGCATGGAGCCAAGTATTTGAGAGAAAGGAGGGGGAGGTGGTGAGAGGTAAGGAAGAAATCTAAAGAATAAGAAAAAAGCAATACCAACAGCTAACAAATGGCACTTAGGGAGCTGGCCAGTGATGGTGGGTGGAATCTAGGTGACACCGGGGTGAATCTGTTGCTTCCCAGCCAACAGACCATAGCTGCAGGAAGCAGAGGAGGCTAAGTGGAGGTGAAGAAGTGTGTAGGTTGGGAAAGTGTATATCGTTGGTTACCAGTTGTTCTGTCTCCTGCCGGAAGCTCTGCGAAGCTGCTTTCTCGTACCTCCTGTTCTCTGGTTTCTGATGGGAGTCCAAGATGGCAGATCTGTGCTGCATTAGCTGATAGGGGACCTCTGTATGTATCTCTCCTCGTTTTCTGTTCTCTACCAGTTTCTTATTCCATTCTGTGCTTGGCTGAGTTCTTTATCTCTTCATTTGATGCTTAGGGTTTCAAGATTGATGTTTTCTCTGTTTGGCTTAGTTTTTCAGATCTTTGCTGTGGAGGGACAGCGTGGTGCTTCTGCATATAGCTCCATGTTTCCCGGAAGACTTTAACTATTGGAATATGACTTTTCACTTATCTCAGTCACAGTAACTAGTACACTTAAAGTGCTCAATAGCCAAGTGTGTGTAATGGGCACCATATTGGACAGTACCTTTGTAAATTAATCATTGTGATTATTGCACATGCTGATGATAGGTTTAAATGTGAGCCTGAGCGCATATATATATATATATATATATATATATATATAATCCTATTGCGTATCTTCTAGAAAAGGTTTCTTAGAAGGGCATATAAGCTAAGGAGGATGTGGTTTATTCTTCCTCCTGTGTACATGCAATGCTTATTGCTGCTATATGTCTGAAATGTTTCTTATGTGAGATGCTAGATAGATTTAATTTTTAAGACTTTTGAGTTGGATTTTCTAGTGTTGTTGCCAAATGCATCATAGGTGAAACAGATTTTTTTTAAAAAAAACAAAAACAAAACTTATATTGTCCTTCTCTCTCTCTCTTCCTCCTGTTACGCATTGGATTATGTCTCCCCAAAATGTGTGTCATATTGGCTAGTCTGCGATTCCCACTATTGTGTGATTGTCCACTATTTTGTCATCTGATGTGATTTTCCTATCTCTATGATGTTAATGAGGTGAGAGTAGCAGTGGTTATGTTAATGACGCAGTACTCAATCTGTAAGATTAGGTTGTGTTTTAAGTCAATGTCTTTTGATATATAAAAGAGAGAAGTGAGCAGAGAGACATGAGGACCCCATAACACCAAGAAACAGGAGCTAAGAGAATAGCATGTCCGTTGGACCCAGGGTTCTTGTGCTGAGAATCTCCTCAACCAGGAAATATTGATGACAAGGACCTTCTCCCAAACCCGGCAGAGAAAGAAAACCATCCGCTCCAGCTGGCACCCTGAATTTGGACTTGTAGCATTCTAGACTGTGAGAGAATAGATTTTTCTTTGTTAAAGTTATCCACTTGTGGTATTTCTGTTATAGCAGCACTATATGACTAAGACAGATTTTGGTACTGGGAGTGGGGTGCTGCTCTAACAGATACCTAAAATGTGGAAGTGGTTTGGAAACTGTGAATCAGTAGAGGCTATGTACATCAGACAATTCTGGTGAGAACTCAGAAGGAAACAGGGAGAGCTGTTACACTGGTGACGATGCAGATGGTGAGAAGCAGCAGGAGAGAAATGGCAGCAGCAGAGAAATGACAGCAGCAGAACCAGGAGACCAGCATGAGATGACGCTGGAGCCGATCCACAGAGCAAGAGAGTTGAGTGCCTTCCAGCTGAAGTTTACTGGTAGAGTGGGGTGCCTCAGGCACTTCTTGGTGGAGCTACAGAGCTTTGGAACACTTGCCCCAACAGGGTAGATGCAGGTGGTGAGGCCCAAGGGGCCGACAGGCCAAAGAACCAAGAAGCAGAAGCAGAAGAGACAAGGAACACAGAAAGCAGAGCTGCCTTAGTCTCAAAGGGTGGAGTCGTCACTCAGAGCGTTTAGGAGAATGGGGCCACCCAAAGCTGAGGGAGCAGAGTTACCATTCCATTGGGCCTGGAAGGTGGAGTTGAAGCCCAGAGCTGAGGGGCCTCCACTCAGAATCCAGACAATGTGGCAAATCCTAGAGTCTGGAGGGCAGGGCCTTTGTGTAAATTGTCTGAGAACAAGAGATTATTTTCAAGACTTGAGGACTAATATAATGTGTTCTACTGGCTTGCTTAGTGCCTGTTATCACTTCTTCCCTTCCAATTTCTTCCATTTGTAATGGAAATGTCTACAATGTGCCTGTTCCATCATTGTACTTTGGAAGCAGATAACTTGTATTGTAGATTTCAAAGATGAAGAGGAATTTTTGGAGTTTGGACTTGACATTGATTTAAGACTTTTGCTATGATATGAGGGGGTGAATATGTTTTACATGTGGCAATGACATGAATTTTGAGGGCCAGAGGGTGGAATGTTATGGATTGATTTGTGTCTCCCAAAAAATGTGTGTCAACTTGGCTAGTCCATGATTCCCATTTTCATGTGATTGTCCACCATTTTGTCATCTGATGTGATTTTCCAATGTGTTACAAATTCTACCTCTATGATGTTAATGAGGTGGGATTAGCTGCAGTTATGCTAATGAGGTAGGACTCAATCTACAATACAAGGTTTTGTCTAAAGTCAATCTCTTTTGAGATATAAAAAAGAGAAGCAAGCAGAGAGACATGGGGATCTCATACCACCAAGAAACAAGAACCGGGAGAATAGTGTGTCCTTTGAACTTGGGTCCCTGTGATGAGAATCTCCTCGACCAGGGAAGATTGATGACACGGACCTTGCCCCAGAGCTGAGAGAGAGAGAAAGCCTTTCTCTGGAGCTGGCATCCTGAATTTGGACTTCTAGCATCCTAGACTGTGAGAGAATAGATTTCTCTTTGTTAAAGTCATTCACTTGTGGTATTTCTGTTATAGCAGCACTAGATAACTAAGACACTCCGCCTCCCTCTCTCCTTCCTTCCCTCCCTCTCTTTCTCTTCCTTTCATGATTCTTTATATATATATATTTGTTTATTCTTCTGGCTTCAGGTTGCTTAGAGGCAAATAGCATTAATATTGTCTCATTGTAAGAATGTACACCTACTCCTCACTTATCAACTATCTTGTTATCCCACATTCCACATTTATGACAATAGTAAAAAAGCTACTATCTGGCTATTTTGTGCATTAATTACATATGTCTGGCGATAACGAATGCCAAGGTATGAACCGAGAGTAATACTGGCTGTGATGACTAAGGTTATGTCAACTTGCCTGGGCCATGATTCTCAGTGGTTTGGCAGTTCCATAATGATGTAATTTGGTAGTTCCATAATGATGTAATTTGGCAGTTATGTAATAATGTAGTCATCCTCCATTTTGTGATTTGATGTGGTCATCCGCCATTTTCACATAATGCTGATTTTGGCATAACAACTTGGTCTTTGGAACCTAACCATATCAATAAGTGAGGAATGGATATAGTAACTTTTTGTCCTTTATGAAGTTTCTGATCTTCAACTTTTTTCAGTTTGTTTGTCAAATCATTGTGATGATTATTTGACATATTTTCTTAAATACATTTGATTTAAGAGAAGTCTTATATATATATATATATCAGAAGTACTAAAATATATTTAATTGGAAAATTACAAGCCATTTTGGATTCAGAAACTGGACTGAACAAAATATGACTTTAAATTTTTAGAATATTTTGCTATTTGTAATGCATTTGCAAAATATATATTTTTAAATTCACCCAGATATACACTTTCAGTGGTGATTATTGACCTCTTTTAATAGGTGAGGGAATTAAATAAATATGAGTGATCATAAATTAGTTACTTATGCCCTGCTTTGTTCTAAATGCTTAGTATTATTTTCATCTAACATGTCTACAATATTTAAATTTTACCATATTTTTGATTTTTAAATGTTTCACAATTTTTCTGTTTCAAATAAAGTCATATTCCAAATATTGGAATTAGTTAGTTAATGTCTCAGTTAAATCTTTTATAATCTATTAGGTTTCCCTTCTATTAATTTCCCCCTGAAATTTATTTGTAGTTGTAGCTAGGGCATTGGTCCTGTATGATTCATTTTCCTCAGTCAGAATTTTCTGTCTGCATCCCCATGATGTTGTGTACATGTATCTCTATAAACTGCACTCTGTAGTCACATACGAAGCCTAATCAGATTCAGGTGTATAAGTGGTTATTGGTATTTCTATAAGGAACCACATAATATCTAGTTATATCTATTTTTGTAATGCATGCAATTGTGATAATTATTGCTTAGATTCCTTCATTTGTCAAGAATTGCAATTTCGAAATATACTAAATCTATCATCCTAACATCATTTACTACCAAGGATACTTTTATAAAAAGAAGTGATCCTTAATGAACTTCTGCATGTCCCAGGGAACGGTACAATACACAAGAAGCAGATACATGCTTAATTTTTTTCCTTTGCTTAATAGTTTTCAAAATATTGATGTTATGTGTCAACTTGGCTAGGCCATGATTCTCAGTGGTTTGGCCAATAGTAAGTAATCATCCTCCATTTTGTGATCTGAAATGAGCAGCCAATCAGTTGGAAGGGCAGTTTACTTGGGGGTGTGGTCTGCATCCAATATATATATATGGATATTATGGTAAATCCTGCTCTGCCTCTCAACACTGCACTTGTCTTGTAGTCTGACCTCTGGCTCTTGAAGAAGACTTCAGCCAGCCACCTGACTTGCAGATTTTGTATTTACCAGCTCCCATATCCCCCACATGCCAGCAGCCTGCCACTTGACCTGCAGATTTTGGGTTTTTCAACCCCTGCAATCAAGTGAATCAGGAGAAACATTCAGCCTGCCACCTAACCCACAGACTGGGGATTTGCCAGTCCCCACAATTGTGCGAGCCATTTCCTTGAAGTAAATCTCTCTATATGTATTTTTATATATGCTTCACTGGTTTTGCTCCTTCTAGAGAACCCAGCCTATAAGAAGCTGGTTTTCTAGCCTGCTCTGGAGACCAATTTCCTGTATCTTTATTAACCCATTATTTTAAAATATTCATTTGATTTATTTAATCCCATACTGGTATTATTCTTATTAATGTTCAAATTCTCCCATCTTTGTCTATCTGGAATCTCTTTGCATTGATTTTTGAGTCCTATTGATATAATCCTAGTAGTCTTTATTAACCTTCTTGCTATCCTCTCAAAGACCTAGAATCAATTTTTTATTCAAGGAACACGGTTTGTTTGAGTGGACATGGTATTTATACACAATCTGGGAAGAGGACTCATTTAAATGTGTTGGTTATTGTTTATATACCTTGTCAGTGAGAAGATCTAAAAAAATACATGTATAACTGAAAATATCTCATTCATTCACTCTCAAACTCCCAAGTCAAATTCAGGATAGTAAGGAAGTCTCTTAGCCTCATCTAGCTGTATTCACTTATTGCTTACTCCCTGTCAAAAATCTCATGCTCAATGACGACATAATAATTATTTATTTAATTTTCCCAGATACGTATAGAAGTATCTGAGAATATCCAATATGATTACTGAAAATATTTTATGAGTTTTTTAAATATTTTCATCTTTACAGTTTATCCTACTGAGGATAAGACTTTAAATTCTTGTGTGTGAAGGTCATTGTGAAATGTTACCAATGTAGTACCAAGTTGGGTTAATTTGTTTTGCACTTTTTGAAAGGTTTTTTGAAATTAATTTTTGTTTTATAAATATGTAAAATATTTAAAGGATCTAAAGACAAATTTCAAAGCCAGCCATTTTCATAAAAATCTAGTTTATATAATTACCCTCTGTGCTTCTAGCTTCCTCTGTAGATAATCATTTTTTTAATTTTATGATTTTTCTCCCATTATTTTTTAATAAAAGTAAATATATACATATTACCCCACCCCTTTCTTAGATAATTGGAGGTAATTGGTAGCATACTATGCACATTTTTCCTCCATCTTGCTTATTTATTTTTCAAACCAAAACCTATTAAATATATCGATCACCCATTAAGGTCGAGTCAATTCCAACTCATTGCAACCCTATAGGACAGAGAAGAACTGCCCCATAGTGTTTCCAAGGAGCGGCTGGTGGATTCGAAGTGCCGACCTTTTGGTTAGCGGCCAAGCTCTTAATCACTGCACCACCAGGGTTCCCAAAATATATCCATAAGAGTATATAAAGAATTTATCATTGTTTTTTCGACTTCATTTTACTACATTGTGTAAATGTACTCCACATAACCAATCCCTTATTGATAAACATTTGAGCTCTTTCCAGTCTTTTGTTGTTATATATAGTGTTACAACAAATACCCAAGAGCATATGTATTTCATATTTTTCTCAGTACTTTTAGGTATAGTTTCCGAGAATTGGAATTATTCAGCCTAAGAGAAAAATGTGTGTGATTTTGCTAGATACTGCCCTTTTCCCTCCACAGTGATTGCACCATATTTCCTTCAGTATATATGAATATACATTGTTCCCTACAACCTTTCCAAAAAATCATGTTGTCAGACTTTTGAGATTTTGCTACTATTAAGAAAAATCATATCTCAGTGTAATTTTCATTTGTGTTTATCCAATTATGAGCAAGGTTAAACATCTCTTCATATGGTTAATTTTCATTTACATTTATTTTTGTCAACTGTCTATTATTTAGTCATTTTTTTTTTTCCTACAGGGTTTCTGGTCTTGTTTTCTATATTTTTTTAGTTCATTGTATAAAAATAGTATTATAAACTATTGTGGCATCATTTTGATTTCGATCTTCCTCAGTTACTGCTTGTACAGTGTAACTGTCTTTATTGACCCTTTCATCTACGTTTTTTTTACTTAAATAATTTCTACTTATGCATGTATAGAAACTGCACAGAAATTTGAAAGTTCCTGTATAAATCCGAGTATCCATAGATAAAGCATAGAAAAATAAAAGTAACAACCTATATTTATATGAAATTTTATGGTTAAAAAAAGCTTCAAATATTGTCATCTAGTTGCAAAGTGGTGCAAATTAACAAATGAAGCTACTATTACTTCTACTTTCCGAAAGAAGAAACTATGTGTCAGAAGAGTGTAGATGACTTCTCCAAATTTCATAGAGTTGCTTATGTCATAAGCCCAGATTCAATTTCTGATTTCTGACTTCAAATCTCTACTTTTTCCGTTAAATGTGACGTAAATCTTTAATTTACAAATTGCAGATTTTAGGAAGAGAGATCCATGTCAGATGGCACAGATGAAGACATAGGTAACAGTAGAGACGCAAGGGCAACATATTAAAAATGTATATAAGATATGCCCAGAAATGTAAATTTCATTACTTCTGTAACACTTGTATCATTCAAGTGAAGCCCAGGTTTCGGTTGTTGTTGTTATGTTGTTAGATCCCGTCTAGTTGGTTCCAACTCATAGTGATTTTATGTACAACAGAAGGAAATGCTGCCTGGTTCTGAGCCATCCTCACAATCATTGCTATGTTTAAGCCCATTGTTGTAGCCACTATGTCAATCCATCTCTTTGAGGGTCTTCTCTTTTCCCCTGACCCTCTACTTTACCAAGCATGTTGTCCTTCTCCAGGTACTGGTCCCTCTTGATGACAGGTACGTGAGATGAAGTCTCACCATCCTCGTTTCTAAGACATTCTGGCTGTGATTCTTCTAAGACAGATTTTTTGTTCTTCTGACAATCCGTGGTATATTCTATATTCTTTGCAAACACCTTAATTCAAAAGCATCAATTCTTCTTTGGACTTCCTTATTCATAGTCCAGCTTTACAAACATATGAGGTGATCTAAAAATACCATGGCTTGGTCAGGTGCACCTTGGTCCTCAAAGTGACGTCTTTGCCTTTTAACACTTTAAAGAGGTGTTTTGCAGTAGATTTGCCCAATGCAATAGGTTGTTTGATTTCTTGACTGCTGCTTCCGTGGATATTGATTGTGGATCCAAGTAAAATGAAATCCTTGACAATTTCAATCTTTTCTCAGCTTATCATGATGTTGCTTACTGGTCTAGTTGTGAGAATTTTTATTTTCTTTATGTTGAGGTGTAATACATACTGAAGGCTGTAGTCTTTGATCTTCATCAGTAAGTGTTTCAAGTCCTTTTCACTTTCAGCAAGCAAGGTTGTGTCATCTGCATATGGCAGGTTGCTAATGAGTCTTCCTCTAATCCTGATGCCATGTTCTTCTTCATATAGTACAGCTTCTTGTATTTTTTCCAGATATTTACCTTCTGGACACAATGGAGTTTCCATCCCATTGGGGTTTGTTGAAGCCACTGAGTTGTGAGAAGAAATGACTCATTTTAACGCTAGGTGGAACATTTTATTGAAAGATTAGAAGCCCTGCAGAGCTTTCCCTTTCCTCTTTGGCACAGCTACTGGTATCACATGATGGAAAGATGGCCTTGTGAAAATGAAACATTTTCAGTTTCAGAGATGAGTATTGTTTTTTAAATACCTTACTTAAACCTTCGAACAAACAAGCAAACAAACAAACAAAGAAAACCCCTTATCTCTGAGACTGAAAAGGTTTCATTTTTACAAGGCCATCTTTTCATCATGTGATACCAGTAGCTGTGCCAAAGAGGAAAGGGAAAGCTCTCAGGGCTTCAAATCTTTCCAATAAAATGTTCCACCTAGAGTTAAAATAAGTCATTTCTTCTCACAACTCAGTGGCTTCAATCAGCCCCAAGGGGATGGAAACCTCATTGTGTCCAGAAGGGGACAATCTGGAAATATTTGACAAATAGATTAATGACTACCATAGAAATGGCTTTAACCACTCTCCTCCCACAATTATACTGGTTAATTAATTGTAATGCAAACTATTTTGATTTCAAACCATTTCTTTACTCTTAACCCTGCCTCTCACTTAAATGTAGAAGATATCAGATTTCTCTTGCTCCTCCTTCTCCTGGACAAGATTATTGTTTTTCAGTGCTGGGTGCTGTCAAGCTTAACCATTGTTGTTCTCTCAAGCTTAACCATTGCACCACCAGGGCCCTCTGGACAAGATAGAACTAGTTATAATAGATTTTAAAAGAATAAACCAATATTGTGCTTAATTCCTTTTACGTTAAGATGCCTATGTGGGAGAAGTCCCGGGTGGCACAAACGGTTAAGTGCTCAACTACTAGCCAAAAGTTTGGTGGTACAAACCTACCCAAGCAGGTCTTGAAAGACAGACCCGATGAAAGGACTCCGCTTTGAAAACCCTATGAAGTACTTCTACTCTGCACACATGGGGTTGCCATGAGGTGGAATTGATTCAATAACAACTAACAACAACAACATGTGGGATTTTGAGTAAGTCTGATCATTGTGTGTGTGTGTGTGTGTGTGTGTGTGTGTGTGTGTGTGTTTGTGTTTTAATACACCCTGGGACTAAACAGCTCAGTGTATAATGAAAGCAAAGTTCCCACCCACCATGCAAGGGCATGGAGATTACTTCTAGGACTCTGAGCTGAGAAGATTATGGAAATAACTGAAAGACAAAGAGGGCTGGAGAGAAAGAGAGAGAAGGGGGAGAGAAGGAGAAGGAGAATCCTCATTTTGAAGCAGTTTGTCGTATTTTATTAGAAGCTGAGTAATCCAACTTTTTTTTTAATCTACTGGCCAAATATCTATATCAATTTCTATCCTACCTACTAAAAACAACAGGGTTTATATTCAAAATGTCTAACAACCATTCCCTTCTAGCTCATCATTTTTTTTTTTTTTTTGTATACAGTCTTCTGCATTAATTTAATTTCCCAGTTGTATTAGTTTCCTAAAGTTGCCATAACAAATTACCACAAACTTGGTGTCTTAAAACAACTGACATTTATTCTCTCACAGTTCTGGAGGCCAGAAGTTCAAAATCAAGGTGTTAGCAAAGTTGGTTCCTCTGGAGGCTCTGAGGGAGAGTCATTCCATGCTTCTCTCCATGCTTCTGGTGGCTGCTGGAAATTCTTGGCATTTCTCTGCCTCCGTCTTTACATGATCCTTTTCTCTTTGTGTTTCTGTGTCTTCTCCTTTTCTATCACTTATGAAGACCCCTGCCTTTGAATTTAGGGCCCATCTAAATCAAGGATGATCTCATCTTGAGAAACTTAGCTTAAGTACATCTGCAATGATCCTTATTCCAATAAGATCCATTTCTGAGGTTTCGATTGGACATAATTTTTGTAGAGATACTATTAAACTCACTACATTGGTTACTATTCAATATTTGCTGGGTGGAGTTTTCAACTACCGTTTTTTTTTAACTTAGTTCTTCTTCTCCTGTCTTTCACCTGAATTCAGCCCTAATTTCAGCCTCTGGAGCTTGAGGGTGACTTTCACACACCCAAAGCCAGATCAGGATGGGGGACACTACATCGTCTCCTAGATTTAGTTCCTCTGGGTGG
This sequence comes from Trichechus manatus latirostris, assembly GCF_000243295.1. Taxonomy (NCBI): domain Eukaryota; kingdom Metazoa; phylum Chordata; class Mammalia; order Sirenia; family Trichechidae; genus Trichechus; species Trichechus manatus. Next base: position 16,072,279 of record NW_004443968.1, read on the forward strand.
TATTCTAGTTGTGTTTGTATAACCCAGCAAACTATTGTTTTAAATATATTGATTTTGAGATACATATTAATGTTAATCAATTTATTTATTTATCTACTTATTTACTTATTTTATAGGAAGTACTCAAAAGGGATAATATGTAGCTACCTGATTTTGTCCTAATCTCTGGTCACCACATCTAACTGGGCCAAGGATTCACACTAAGTCTAGCCTGGGCAAAACAAAGATCTTTTCACCAATGAATTTAGAGTTAGAATTTAGAGATGCTAGCCATGCCTTAAATACAGACATGGAAATTGAGGGAGATCTCTCTTCTACTATGTACTGAGAAGTAGAGAAGATAGTTTGTTGTTATTGTTGTTGTGTGCCATGGAGTCTATTTCGACTCATAAGACAGAGTAGAACTACCCCATAGGGTTTCCAAGGCTGCAGTCTTTATAGAAACAGTTTGACACATCTTTCTGCCATGGTTGTGCAGTGGTTAAGCACTCTGCTGCTAACTGAAAGGTCATCAGTTTAAATCCCTCAGTCACTCTGTGGGAGAAGCTGGTTATAGAATAACAATCTAGATAGGATATGGCCAGAAATGAGAGACTCTGTTGCTCTGTAGATCAAGAGACTGATGTTTATTCATTTTAGAAAGCTTTTGAATTTTCTGGTACCAATTGCTCCTAAGATATTGTGATGGTTAACATTGTGTGTCAACCTAGCTGGGCCATGATTCTCCGTGTTTTAATGTAATCACTCCCATGATTGAATATACTGTGAGTAGCCAATCAGAGGAAATGGAATCTCCTTGGGGGTGTGGCCCGCATCTGTATATAAGCAGATGTTCTGGCTTTTTGCTCTCTCTGGATCCTGCAGCTGCTTCCTGTCATCGCATCTCCCATTCTTGGGACTTGAGCTGTCAGCTTATCTGCCAAACCTGGGTTCATCGATCTGCACCGCCTGTTACCAGGAGCCCTGCTCTCCCACCTGCCAATCTTGGGCTTGCCAGCCTCTGCAGCTATGTGACTTGGGAGAGGCCTCTACCCTGATCCACGGACTTGGGACGCTCTAGCTTCTACAATCACGTGAGCTGTTTCCTTGATATAATCACTCCCTCTATACATATTTATACACTTTACTGGTTTTGCTTCTCTAGAGAACTCAGCCTAAGACAGGTATGATTGTGCTCCTTGTTTGTAGGTTCTATACTATAACCCTAGATTTGTATAACAAATCTTCCTTTCGGCTTCAGCTGCTCTGAGTGGGCTTGCTACTCGGAAACAAAAAAGCCATGACTAAGATTCCATTATGACTTGACAAAAGATAATTTTCCATACTCATGCCATTAACAAGAGTAGGTAGGAGAGTTGATTAAAATCAGAATTATGAGCTATGAATCTCATATTTCTAAATGATATAATTTGGTGGACAAATAAGACAACACATCTCAAAAACCAGAATCACAGAAAATTCATGAATGCAAACTTTCTTCTTGGAACAATAAATGCGATTCTAACAATATGAAAATATTGGTGGCAAAAATCTAAATCATCCTGGTTCTGGCAAAATGGTACTCTAGGCAGAAGCACCACGCCGTCCCTCCACAGCAAAGATCCGAAAAACTAAGCCGAACAGAGAATACAACAATCCTGAAACCCTAAAACATCAAATGAAGAGATAAATAACTCAGCCAAGCACCAAATGGAGTGAGAAAACTGACAGAGAACGGAGAGCGAGGAGAGATTCATGCAGAGGTCCCCTACCAGCTAACGCAGCGCGG
>NW_004443968.1:16074146-16107903 GCF_000243295.1 Trichechus manatus latirostris
ACAGCACAATTGGAAGAGCGTAGTCAATGTCACTGAACTGTGCATGTAGAAATTTTTGAAATGGTGTATCTTTGGCTATATGTATTTTCACCAAAAAAAAAAATGGTTGAGAAGTTAGAGGGTTAATATGTTGTGGGGTTTTTAACCAATGTCATAAAACAACATGTGTACTACTGCTTCATGAGCAACTATTTGTTCTGTAAGCCTTCACCTGAAGTACAATGAAATATTAAAAAAAAAAAAATCTAAATCATTCTGAATAGCTAGTTAATATTTGATTATTATGACTGCATCTACCCTCTTATATATCTGGCCTGTAAATATTACAGTTTATCATTCACAATGTATGAAACCTCTAGATTTTTAAACTCCATTTTGCTTTACATATTTTTCATGGATTGAATTGTGTCCCTCAAAAATATGTGTATCAATTTGGCTAGTCCATGAATCCCAGTATTGTGTGATTGTCCACCATTTTGTCATCTGAAATGATTTTCCTATGTGTTGTAAATCCTGTCAATATGATGTTACTGAGATGGGATTAGCGGCAGTTATGTTAATGAATCAGGACTCAATCTACAAGATTAGGTTATGTTTAAAGCCAATCTCCTTTGAGATATAAAAGAGAGAATTGAGCAGAGAGATAGGGGGGCCTCATACCACCAAGAAGCAAGAGTCAGGATAATACTGTGTCCTTTGGACCCAGGTTCACTGAGCTGAGAAGCTCCTTAATGAGGAGAACATTGATGACAAGGACCTTCCTCCAGAGCTTACAGAGAGAGAAAGCCTTCCCCTGGAGCTGGCACCCTGAATTCAGACTTCTAGTCTCCTAGGCCTTAAGAGAATAAATTTCTCTTTGTTAAAGCCATCCGCTGGTGGTATTTCTGTTACAGCAGCACTAGATAACTAAGACATTATTATTATAGATGTATTATTGATTCTACTTCTGTTAATATTATGGCATATAGAAGAGATTATTGTGTTCTGTGTTCATAATTGGTTCTATATGAAAGCACGGCATTAATTGCTTTGGTACTGATATTATATCAGATTGCTATTGAAATGTAAATTGACATGTTTATTATGACTGTAGTGTATTTATGTATTCTGTGACATTATATAATTCAGAAAAAGATCATCCAAGGTAGTTTTAGAAAGTCATTCCCAAATCTTGACAAGTTAAATGCAAGATACACTTTCCCCATTCCCTTATCATTTTTCTTCATATTGCTAATAAAAAAATTGCTATGGCTACTGGAGATTGCATATGAAAAACTGATAGGTAAAGAATTCCTCTGATTTATTTTTTATTAATCTGTCCAATACAGGCACATACAATTTTTTTGTTGCTATTTTTCATACCAATGTATTTTAAGCATCTATCAAGTTCTAAGCAGTATGTAAGATTCTGACAACAGAGAAAAATACAGTCCCTTCCCTTAAATATGTAGCATTTCAGTGAGAGGAATAGAAATTTATAAAGCAGTGAATATAGTGCATGCATTTTTTTTCATATTCTTGTGAAAGCACAATGAGAGGGAACTAACAGCCTTCAGTAAAGGTAGCATAGAACACACGGATGAGGTAGTGTTTTCAATATTATTATTTTTAATTTCATTGTGATGAAAGATATATACGGCACTAAATTTGCCATTTTAACCATTTTTAAATCCAAAATTTAGTGTCATCAATTACATTCACAGTGAAGTGCAACCATTACCATCATTTGTTTCTAAAACATTTTCATCACCCAAACAGAAACTAGGTATCTATTAAGCGGTAAAATCCCATTGCTTCCTTCACCAAGGCTCTGGTAACCTGTTCTCTATTTTTTGTCACTATGAATTAGCCTATTGGAAATATTTCCTTATAGATATTTCAAATGGAATCATACAACTCTTGTCCTTCTTTTGTGTGTGACTTATTTTACTTAGCATGTGTTTTCCAGATTCATCTGTGTTGTAGCAAGTATTAGAACTTTATTCTTTTTATGACTGAGTAATATTCCCTTGCATGTATATACCATATTTTGTTTATCCATTGGTCTGTTGATACATACTTGAGATATTTCCACCTTACGACTATTGTGAATAATGCTGCTAAGAACATTGGCGTACAAGTATCTGTTTGAATTTCTACTTTCAATTCTTTAGCGTATGTACCTAGGAGTGGACTTGCTGGATCATATGTTTTAGATTTCTATGTTTAAGCTTTTTGAAGATGCCAAACTCTTTTCCTCAGCAGTTTCATGATTTTACATTCCCACCAGCAGTGAAGGAGGGTTCCACATCTTTGCCAATGCATGTTATTTCTGTTTTTGTTGTTGTTGTTACTTGCCATCCTAGTGGGAGTGATGTGATACTTATTTTGATTTTGATTTGCATTTCCCTAATGACTAATGACAATTGGGCATTTTTTTCATGTGCTTGTTGCCATTTATGTTTGAGAAGATAAAAAAATGACAATATGCACATAAAAAAATTTCGGTGTCATTAGTCATTAGGATAATACAAATCAAAATCACAATGAGTACCACATCACACCCACTAGGATGGCAAGTAACAACAACAACATTTCTTAGTAGAAATGTCCACTATGTGTCTGTCAGTTTGTTGTACTGTGGTGACATGTATGTTGCTGTGATACTGGAAGCTTTGCCACTAGTATGTCAAATACCAGCAGGGTCACCCTGGTGGACAGGTTTCAGCTGAGCTTCCAGACTGAGACAGACTAGGAAGAAGGACTTTGCAGTCTACTTCTGAAAAAATTGGCCAGTGAAAACCTTATGAATAGCAGCAGAACACGTTTAACATACTGCCAGAAGATGAATCCCACAGGTTGGAAGGCACTCAAAAAATGACTGGAGCAGAGCTGCTACCTCAAAGTGGAGTCGACTTTAATGATGTGGATGGAGTCAAGTTTTTGGGACCTTCACTTGCTGATGTGGCATGAACAAAATGAGAAGAAACAGCTGAAAACAGCCATTAATAACTGGAATGTGGAATGTATGAAGTATGGATCTAGGAAAATTAGAAGTCATCAAAAATGAAATGGAATGCATAAAGATTGATATCCTAGACATTAGAGAGCTGCAATGGACTGCTATTGGCCATTCTGAAACAGATAATCATATGGTCTACTATACCAGGCATGACAGATTGAGGAGGAATGGCAACAGGTTCATGTCAAAAAGAACATTTCAATATCTGTCCTAAAGTAGATCACTGTCAGTGATAGAATAATATCCATACACCTACAAAAAGACCAGTTAATAAGACTATTATTCAAATTTACACACCAACCACTAATGCCAAATTGAAGATTTTTACCAACTTCTGCAGTATGAAATTGATCAAACATGCAATCAAGATGCATTGGTAATTGCTGGCAATTGGAATGTGAAAGTTGGAAACAAAGAAGAAGGATCGGTAGTGGGAAAATATGGCCTTGGTGATAGAAACGACATGGGAGATCGCATGATAGAATTTTGCAAGACCAACAATTTCTTCATTGCAAATACCTTTCTTCAAAAGCATAAACCTGGACCTCGCCAGATGGAATACACAGTAATCAAATCGACTACATTTGTGAAAAGAGATGATAGAAAACCTCAATATCATCAGTCAGAACAAGGCCAGGGGCCGACTGTGGAGCAGACCATCAATTGCTCCTATGAAAATTCAAGTTGAAGTTGAAGAAAATTAGAACAAGTCCACGAGAGCCAAAGTATGACATTGAATCTATCCTACTTGAATTTAGAGGCTATCTCGAGAATAGATTTAACGCATTGAACACTAATGACTAAAGACCAGACAAGCTGTGGGAGGACCTCAAGGACATCATACATGAAGAAAGCAAGAGGTCAATGAAAAGACAGGAAAGAAAGGACCAAAATGGATGTCAGAAGAGACTCTAAAACTTACTCTTGAATGTAGAGTAGCTAAGGCGAAAGAAAGAAACGATAAAGTAAAAGAGCTGAATAGAAGATTTCAAAGGGCATCTCAAGAAGTCAAAATAAAGTATTATAATGAAATGTGCAAAGACATGGAGATAGAAAGCCAAAAGGGAAGAACCCACTCGGCATTTCTCAAGATGAAAAAACGGAAGAAAAAATTCAAGCCTTGAGTTGCAATATTGAAAGATTCTACAGGGAAAATATTAAACAATGCAGGAAGCATCAAAAGAAAATGGAAGGAATACACAGAGTCATTGTACCAAAAACAACTGGTAGGTTGACATTCAGCCATTTCAGGTAGAAGTATATGATCAAGAACTGACGGTACTGAAGGAAGAGTTCAAAGTTGCACCGAAGGCCTTGGTGAAGAAGGCTCCAGGAATTGACAGAATACCAGTTAAGATGTTTCAACAAGTGGATGCAGCACTAGAAGTACTCACTCATCTATGCCAAGAAATTTAGAAGACAGCTACATGGACAACCAAATGGAAGAGATCCCTATTTATACCTATTCCCAAGAAAAGTGATCAAACTAAATGTGGAAATTATCAAACAATATCATTAATATCACATGCAAGTAAAATTTTGCTGAAGATCATTGAAAAGTGGCTGCAGCAGTACATCAACAGAGAACTTCCAGAAATCAAGCTGGATTCAGAAGAGGACATGGAACAATTATATCATTGTTGATGTCAGATGGATCCTGGCTAAAAGCAGAGAATACCAGAAAGCTGTTCACCTGTGTTTTATTGACTATGCAAAGGCATTCGACTGTGTGGATCATAACAAATTATAGATAACATTGCAAAGAATGGAAATTCCAGAACACTAAATTGTGCTCATGAGGAACCTGTACATAGACCAGAGACAGTCATTCAAACAGACCAACGGGATACTGCCTAGTTTAAAGTGAAGAAAGGTATGCATCAGGGTTTTATCCTTTCTCCATACTTATTCAATCTGTATGCTGAGCAAATAATCCAAGAAATTGGACTATGTGAAGAAGAATGTGTCATCAGGATTGGAGATAGACTGATTAACAACCTAATTAACGATATGCAGATGACACAACCTTGCTTGCTGAAAGTGAAGAGGACTTGAAGTACTCACTGATGAAGGCCAAAGACCATGACCTTCAGTAAGGATTACACCTCAACATAAAGAAAACAAAAATCATCACAACTGGACCAATAAGCAACTTCATGATAAATGGAGAAAATATTGAAGTTGTAAAGGATTTCATTTTCCTTAGATCCACATTCAACACCCACGGAAGCAGCAGTCAAGAAATCAAATGAAGCATTGCATTGGGCAAATCTGTTGCAAAAAGCCTCTTCAAAGTGTTAAAAATCAAAGATGTCACCTTAAGAACTAAGGTGTGCCTGACCCAAGCCATGGTGTTTTTAATCCCCTGATATGCATGTGAAAACTGGCCAATAAATAAGGAAGACAGAAGAAGAATTGATGCCTTTGAATTGTGGTTTGGCGAAGAATATTGAATTTATCATGGACTGCCAGAAGAAGGAACAAATCTGTCTTGGAAGAAGTGTAGCCAGAATGCTCCTTAAAGCAAGATTGGCAAGACTTTGTCTCATATACTTTTGACATGTTACCAGAAGGGACCAGTCCCTGGAGAAGAACATCATGCTTGGTGAAATAGAGAGTCAGTGAAAAAAGAGAAAGACCCTCACTGAGATGGATTGACACAGTGGCTGCAACAATTTGCTGAAGCATAACGATTGTGAGGATGGTACATGACCAGGCAGTGTTTCTTTCCGTTGTACTTAGGGTCGCTATGAGTCAGAACCGATCGGACTGCACCTAACAACAACAGTAGAAATATCTATTTAAGGCCTTTGACCCTTTTTCAATGGGCTGGTTTGTCTTTTTATTGTTAAATTGTATAAATTCATTATATATTCTTGATATTAAACCCTTATCTGATATATCATTTAGAAAAGTTTTCTTCCATTCTGTAGGTTGTCTTCTCACTTTCTTGATAACGTCTTTTTATGCACAAATGTTTTTAAATTTTATTAAGTCCAATTCACAGTCAATTCTCATTATTTGCAGTAGTTATATTCTATGAAATCCTCACGAAGACTGAATTAGCAAGTACAAAATTAGACTTGTGCTTCTGATAACTCAAAATTTTTGCCCCTGTGCAAATGCACATGTCCACGAATGACTATAAAAATGTTGCAAATATTGATTTGGGGTTACAAACAAATTTTAGCAAGTAGAACTCTCAAATGCAGAATTCGTGAATAATGAAGTTGATTGTATCTATTTTTTTTTCTTTTGTGGCTTATGCTTTAGGTGACATACGTAAGAATCCATTGCTAAATCTGAGGTCATGAAGTTTTACCTCTGTGTTTTCTTCTAAGAGTTTTATAGTTTTATGTCTTACACCTTAGATGCTCATCCTTTTTGAGTTAATTTATATATGGTGTTAGGTAGGGTCCCAAGTTCATTCTTTATCATGTGGAAATCTAATGGTTCCAGCACCGTTGTTGAACAGACTCTTCTTTTTGCAGTGAATGGACTTGAAATCCTTCTGAAAAATCAGCTGATCATGGTGCTTGGGTTTATTTCTGGAAACTAAATTCTATTCCATTGGTCTATGTGTCTTATGCCAGTAGAGTCCCCACTTACCTTGAAGACTGTTGTTATTGTTGTTAGGTGCCATCTAGTTGGTTCTGACTCATTGCAATACTCCGTACTACAGAACGAAATGCTGCCTGGTCCTGCATTATCCTCGCAATTGTTACTATGCTTGAGCCCATTGCTGCAGTCATTGTGTCAATCCATCTCATTAAGGGTCTTCCTCTTTTTCACTGACTCTCTACTTTACCAAGCATGATATTCTTCTTGACTGTTGCTTCCATGGGTGTTGATTGTGGATCCAAGTAAAATAAAATTAACCACTTCAGTCTTTTTTCTGTTTATCAGGATGTTGCTTACTGATCCAGTTGTGAGGATTTTTGTTTTCTTTATGTTGAGGTGTACTCGATACTGAAGGCTATAGTCTTTGATCTTCATCAGTAAGTGTTTGAAGTCTTCTTCACTTTTAGCAAACAAGGTTGTGTCATTTGCATATTGCAGGTTGTTAATGAGTCTATCTCCAATCCTGATTCTGCATTTTTCTTCAGATAGTACAACTTCTGGGATTATCTGCTCAGCATACAGATTGAATAGGTATGGTGAAAGGATCTGTTTTACTTATCTAGTGCTGCTGTAACAGAAATACTACCATTAGATGGCTTTAACCAACAGAAGTTTATTCTCTCACAGTTTAGGAGGCTAGAAATCTGAATTCAGGGCACCAGCTCCCAGGGAAGGCTTTATCTCTCTGTTGTTTCTGGGGGAAGTCCTTTGTCATTGATCTTCCTCTGGTCTAGGAGTTTCTCAGTGCAGGGACCCTGGGTCCAAAGTATGCCTTCTGTTCCATGAAATTCTTTCTTGATGATATGAAGTCCCTCTCCTCTCTGCTTGTTTCTCTCTTTTATATCTCAAAAATCATTGACTCAAGGTACCACCTAATCCTGTAGATTGAGTCCTGCCTCATTGACATAACTTCCTCTAGTCCTGCGCCATTAATATCATAGAGGTTAGGATTTACAACAGATTGTATAATCACATCAGATCACAAAATGGTAGACAACCACACAATACTGCGAATCATGGCCTAGCCACGTTGACACATATTTTGGGGGGACACAATTCAATTCATAACAGAATCCAACCCTCACACACATCTTTTCTCATTTTAAAGTAAGCAGGAATTCAAAGATGCTTTAATGTTAAGAAATATAATAATGTCGTTTAGTATATTAATAGATAAACAGGAATATAGTGTGTCAGTCTCAGTAAATATTGAGTGTTTGATACTTTTAGCACATATTCCTGAATTTTATCATATTTAATGTATTAGAACTAGAAGAATGTTCTAACATATGTTAACTTTATAAAATACATTAAACATCACTACTACCTATTCCTATGTTCCTACTTTGTCTAAAATAGTAAAAATATTCTCATTGAAGTAAGAATAAGATAAAGGTGTCTGCTGTAATGGCTATGGACATGAAGCTGGAGAAGAAAAAATGTTAAATGTCTAAATACCAGAACAATAAAAATTACCCTTAATGTGATGGTGATATGAATGTATTCCTGGAAACACCATGAGAATCTGGTGTTATTAGAATTATCAGAATCAATAGAAGAGTTTAGAAAAATTATTAGTGAAAATAAAGAGTAAATAAAATATGTTTCTTTTTAAAAAATAGAAAAATGGCTAAGAATAAATCTAAAAAGAAGTATATGACTTGTGCTAAATATAAAATATTATTTAAGGCATAAAACATAAGTATGTATTGTTCTTAGAGGAAAAGCTCACTATTTTAAAAATAATATTTATTAAAATCCAATATAATTCCATTCAAAATAAAGAAAAGTGGATTAGGAACTTGAAAAAGTAATATAAAATACATCTGGAAAAGGAAATAGGTTAGTATAACATATAATGCTCTGAAAATATTGAATAATAAGGAGGAAGTTTCTCTAATGGGCATTAAAATAATTATATATGGTAATTTAACAGTATAGCATTGGTACAGGAAAAGGTGCACACCAAGGGAACAAAATGGAGAATTCAGAAAAAGCACATGTACATGTAGAAATTTAATAATGCCAAAGGTAGAATTTCTACACTCCTTCTCCTCAAATCTCCACCTTTCACTTCTTTGCCCAAGGATCACCTCAGTGACAACTTTCTTGAACATCCTATTACAAATTTGAATCCCAGCCTCTGTCCCTGGCACCATTTTCTGCTTTTATTTACTCCCAAGCACTTATTGCCTTCTAGTCAATTGCATACTTTTTATTGTGATACTACTTTGTTTTCTCTACACCATCCTGATGGTAAGTTTCATAAGGTTAGGAATGTGTGTATGAAGAATGAGCATGTGTGGGTGTGGGTGTGTTTATGTTGCTTATTGCCAATGCCTAGTGTCTGGGATAGTGGCCTGAACTTAGTAATAGCTTAATAAAACTTTATATAATAAATAAATTGATGAATAAATGACTTAAAAACATGAATTATTCAATAATTTGGGAAACTGGTTAATAATCTGGTAAACATAAATAATGCCAAAACTAACCTCACTTCTTATATTTAAATAAATTCTGGAAGAAAGCAAAGATATTTAATAAAAAAAGGTATACCCACAGGAACAAAATATCATTTATTTATTTATATTTATACTTGTATTTATCTTGGGATGGGAAAGATCTATCTAAACATAGAATGAAACTAAACAAACAAGTCAATAAATAATAAGGAATATGATTGACAAATGTGCCCATGTAAAAACATGAAATGCAAAAATAATTATAAACAAATTCTGAAGATAAAGGATTAACTGGGTAAAAAAATTGAAGCAGCATATACTACTAATTCACCAAAAGTTCCTACAAATCAACAAGAACTTAGCCAATGTTTAGGAAAAAGCAAATCACATATTAAAAATAAAATGTGAAAAAATATAACTAATTTTAAAAACACAATCTTCTAAATTATTCATTTTATAAAAATTACAAACATTGACAAACCTATATCTGGTTAAGAGGGAAAAAAATAGGTACTCTAAACCCCCTTTATGGAAATGTAAATTGTTCCAAATTTTCTGAATAGCAATTTAACAATGTGTATCAAAATGTAAAACTTGCATACCATTTGACCTAGCAATACTGCAAATAGAAATTTATCCTAGGAAGATAATTGCACAAGTAAGCAAGCATCTATCTCCATAGATATTTGTTGTACTATTGCTTATACAATTTAATAGTGAAAGAATGTAAATTGCCTAAAAAGCATAATTAGGGTACTGGATAAATAAATTTTGGTACATTTAAATAACAGAATACTAGGCAGCCATTAAAATTACAATGCACATTTAAATTTATTGACATGGAAAGAAATGCATGTCATAATATTCAGTGAATAAAATAGTCTGTAACTTTTTTAATTAAAAGTTTATTTACAAGAATATACGCATATTGTTCGATATATCAAATGTTAAACAATCGATTAAACAAACTGTTAACCAAAATGTTAAAACTAATTTTCTCTGAGCGGTGGTTTCCTAATGAATATTGTCCTTGTTATTTGTTTTGTTTACTCTTTTCAAAACATTTTGATACACTGCGTTTCAGCTCCAAACCCACACTTGGACAGTTTGCTTGTAGTGCTGGACTTGTGACTCTGAATTCATATTTTTCTGTTGACGGGTGACTCCCTGTTAGATTCTGTCAATAGAGAATACTAGAGAAAGACTAGAATGCAGAAGGGAGAAGCAGGACACACTCCTTCACATCCTCCATTCCTGCCATCATCATTCAACAGTATTTTTTTTGCCTATGCATTCCCATTTTCTAGTGTTTTCCCACAATCACAGAACCTACCTTATCTTATTCTCCTCAGTGATACCAGTACCAGCTAGCTTGTATCCCCTCTTCAAATATCTGGGTACCAACTTCATGGGGATCTTTTCCAAAGCTTCCAGAATCTAGTAGCTATTCAGTCTCTTCTGTTGTTCCCTTAGCTCTAGGATCAGTTACGACTTCCTGCAGTTACTAACTCTGTATTACCTCGCCATCTTTTTGCCTTTTTGGTTCCCCAATACCTTTATAAATAATCCCTTATGTTAAGTTTTTCCCATTATAATAACTGATGTGGGTGTTCTTTGTTTTTTTTTTTTTTAAGACCCTAAGAGATAAAATTATTAATCATGCTTACCATCATTTTTTTTTTAAAGCTATTGTATTTTGAAAAATTATCACAATCTAAAATTAAACCATTGTCATAGGTCAACATTTGTAGTAACTGTTAAATGGGAGACTATTTTGTCCTGTAAGCCTTCATCTTAAGTGAGAATGACAGCACAATTAGAAGAGTGTAGTCAATGTCACTTAAATGTGTATATAAAAATTTTTGAAATGGTGTGTCTTTGGTTATGTGTATTTTCACCAAAAAAAAAAAAAAAAAAGGTTGAGAATTTAGAGGGTTAAAATGTTGTGGGGTTGTTAACCAATGTCATAAAACAGCATGTGTGCTACTGTTACATGAGAAACTATTTGTTCTGTAAGCCTTCACCTGAAGTACAATAAAATATTAAAAAAAAAACAAAAACAAACTCCCTGGGGGACTGAATTGCTGGGCGGAGGGCTGTGGGGATCATGGTCTCGGGGAACATCTAGCTCAATTGGCATGACACAGCTTATAAAGACAATGCTCTACATTCTACCTTGGTGAGTAGTGTCTGGGGTCTTAAAAGCCTCTGAGCGGCCATCTAAGATACTCCACTGGTCTCATCCCTTCGGGAACAAGGGAGAATGAAGAGAACAGGATACAAGGAAAAGGTTAGTCAGAAGGACTAATTGTCCACAGCTACCAATGCCTCCACCGGACTGAGTCCAGTACAGTTAGATGGTGCCCGGCTACCACCACTGACTGCTCTGACAAGGATCACAACAGAGGGTTCTGGACAGAGCTGGAGAAGGATGTAGAGCATAATTCTAACTCACAAAAAAAAAAGACCAGATTTACTGGTCTAAAGGAGACTGGAGAAACCTCGAGAGTATGGCCCCCAGACACCCTTTTAGCTCAGTGGTGAAGTTACTTCCGAGGTTCACTGTTCAGCCTGGGAGTGGACAGCCCCGTAAAACCAAATGAGACTAACGAGGTATAGGAGTCCAGTGACAAGGGCCAGAAGGCAGAAGGGGACAAGGAAGCTGGTGATGGGAACCCAAGGTTGAGTAAGGATAGTGTTGATGTGTTGTGAGATTGTTAACCATTGTCATAGGACAATATTTGTAGTAACTGTTGAATGAGAAACTATTTGTTCTGTAAGCCTTCATCTTAAGTGAGAATAACAGCACAATTGGAAGAGCGTAGTCAATGTCTCTGAACTGTGTATGTAGAAATTTTTGAAATGGTGTATCTTTGGCTATGTGTATTTTCACAAAAAAAAAAAAGAAAGGTTGAGAAGTTAGAGGGTTAATATGTTGTGGGGTTGTAAACCAATGTCATGAAACAACATGTGTACTACTGTTTCATGAGAAACTATTCTGTAAGCCTTCACCTGAAGTACAATAAAATATAAAAAAAAAAAAAGCTGTTGTATTTTGAAAAATTATCACAATCTAAAATTAAACTTCCTGAAATACTCCCTATCTGACAAGGTTGTATCAAGCACCAAATCTGGGAGCAGTTATTAATGCCTGTATCTATAATTTTACTGGACAGATTATGAACTTTACATGTTTACCTGAGTGACTAATGTTCTTTCTCATCTTTCTTCCCCCTCCCCACCATCCTACATATCCCTTGACATAAACTGTAAGACTCAGAGACAGGACTCTAATAAAATTTCCCAGCATTTACCATATTGTCTGGCAGGTATGATGATTTCAAAGATTGTTCCTAAGCTGTTTTAAACTCAACTTAGGGAGAGGTTATGAGGAACAGGGAGCAGGTATGAAAAACTGTGAGACATCAAGAGGTAGAATATATAGATTTTCGTGTACAATAAGATGATGAGAATAAAAAAGTTGTTTGGAAATTGAATAATTCATGGCATTATTTAATGAGACAAGGAGGTGATGAATTAACTTTGGAAGACATTAAGTGGTAGAGGTATCTATGCAATTTTTGGAATTAAACATAACCTTAGTTTCCTTTAGGAAGTTAATATACGTAAGATAGTAAAGTAAAACAGTACACATCTACAAATCTATCAGATTTAGTCATTTTAATGATTTGTTCTGTATTATATCGATTCCAACTCATAGCAACCCTATAGGACAGAGTAGAACTGCCCTATAGGGTTTCCAAGGAGTGGCTGGTGGATTTGAACTGCCGACGTTGTGGTTAGCAGCTGAGCTCTTAACCACTGTGCCACCAGAGCCCCATGTCTATATGTGTATATAGTTTTTATAATGGAGCCAGTTTCACCAAACTATGAGTTGCATTTTAAATGTGTGTGACATCTCTCCACGTTAATTTTTACTAGTAATGTTTCAATAGTTCTTTATTAATTCAATATTTTTGAATGCCCATTAGGTGGCAGGTCTGATGATGGTTACTAGAAATTGTATGATGAGCAGAGATGAACCCAGTCTCTGCCTCCAGGAGAGTTTAATAGGAGAGCCAGGTAATGTGGTGAGTATATACTCATACATTATGTCTCCTTAGCCTAGCTCTACTAGGTTTTCCAGGATTTTCTTCCCTGAATAGTTCCAAGTTAAAATGGGCCACAGGAGACATTTTGCCTGAGTTTTCCAAACTAAGATGAAAAAAGAAATTCCTTAATCTAACAAAGAATGTGTCTAGAAACCTGTGACAAACATACCAAATGGTGAAGTACTGAAATACTTATCCTTGAGATATGGAGTGAGACGCGGATGTTTGTTATCAATAGTTCTTTTCTGCCACATGTTGGGCATTTTAACCAACGCAGCAGGGAAAGAAAAAGAAAACACCTGACACTAGGAAAGAATTCAAACTGCCGTTATCAGCCGCTGAAATCGTCAGGTATCATGAAATCATTGTGATATAGCATGGCGATTGGATATAAGGTAAGATACAAAAATCTATTGAATTTGTCTATCCCAGCAACCAATAAATAGGAAACGAAATAAAGAAATAAGATGCATAATTTCTTCAAAAATTAAATGTGTAGGAATAAAACTAGCAAATATATTGATATCGCCAGTGAAACTAAAAACAATTTGAGAGAAATTAGCAATCACTTAAATAAGTGAAGGAATATATCAATATTTTAAAGGCATCAATTTTCCACAGAGTTTTAAATTCATGGAAAAAATGAAGGAAAATGCCAGCAAAATCTTTAGTTGAACTAGACAAACTGAATCTAAATTTATATGGAATATGGAACTGCAATGGGCTGAGAATAGCAATGACAGTCTTGAAGAAGACGAAAAAGGAGAAGGAAGCAGTTTTGTAACACACTACCAAATGCAAAACTTACTATGAAACTAGACTAATCAAGACAGGGTGGTATTGGCATAAGGGTAAACAAATTGACTAATGGAAAATAATAGAGAGTCTACTAACAGATACACACGTATATGTCAACAGGAAAGGACATCATGCTTGACAGAGGGTCAGCAAAAAGGAGGAAAACCCTCCATGAGATGGATTGACAAGGTGGCTGCAACAATGGGCTCAAACATACCAGAGATTATGAGGATGGTGCAGACACAGGCAATGTTTTGTCCTGTGATGCATAAGGTTGTCCTGAATCAGAGCGGACTCAACAGCAACTAACAAAAACATGCAGTCATATGTTTTATGACACAATAGTAATATAGAGCATAGAGAAAAAGTCTTTTCAATAATGATACATTTGTATATTCATATAGAACCAATATTCTCATCAGTAAAAATGAGAATAATCATTTATTCATAGAGTTGCTGTTAAGGACTGAGATGATCAGTGTGAGGCTCCAACTCAGTGCCCAGTACATTTAAAGAGCTCAATAGATTCTAGCTGTTAATTTATTACACATTTGCCATATAATCGCTGTTTGTCACTTAATCTGAAACAATGCCCTAACTAAATCTTATTTATTTCTGAAGTACAACTTAATGTCTCCTGCTTCTTGACAATTCCAATTCCCTTTCTATTTCTTCGAGCCTGATGTCTTACTTCTCCCTGCCACATGCCCCTACTTAAACAGCATTTTGCTATATCTAAAATTTCTGTATGAAATAAGCTTTTTTCACTTTCTTCAAACAAATTTTTGTTCTGTGGTTTAACTAGACATTTGTTCCTTTTTGGATAACCTAGAAAAATCACTTTGATAAAGACTTCTGGATACTTTATCTAACTTTTCTGACTGTTTATGTCCTGGGAATTGCTAAACACATTTATTGATCAGAGTCCTGTATAACCTTCCTAAAAAACTGAAATTTGAATGACAAACTAAAGGGAGGAATTAGTTCCAGGTAAAAGTACTGGAGATAAATTTGTTTTTAGAAGAAGAGACTGTGCTTACCTTTTTGTTTTTGCTGAGTCTAGATAGATTTTTCATGTGTATAGATAAATGCTAAAATGTCACATGTAATGGCCCATCCCCATCTTGTCTGCTTTCCTATACTTCTTTAAAGTAGATGGTTTTGCTCTAATTTAAAACATTTAATAATGTCCAATGCAGAAAATAGCTATATGAGAAGACATGCTCTGATTGAATGTAAGAATGGTAATTGTATTTGTTGCGATGGCTATTTCAAACCATAGAAATGTAGGGAATGTTACTTAAACCCATTTCCTGTAAATACCGAGAACAGATCATCAGGACTGATAACTGGGCCAAAAAACAGTTCACGAGCAAAATGCTTTCTTTTCATTCTCTGATTTCCATGACAACTGTACTGGTACACATATTGATGTATTCATTTCTCTTACCTAGATGTCTATAAAAATCAAATCATCTTTAAATTGGATTCAGATAAGTCTTGAGATTAGTATGCTGCTCCTTTACCCTTACAATACATGTACGTAACTTGAAGTTCTATTTAAAATGACCAAATACGGGAACAGTGAATCTGACAATCAGATTGCAATGTGAAAAACCCATTATTTCAAGCAAGTCTTTCAATTCACAGCATACAGAATAGTTAAGGCATCCAATTGATTTCTATTTTCCTCCAAAAAAATTATTTTGTTTCACTACCCACTGAGACTGAAAACAAGTTGAATAGAACACATTTAAAGCAACTTTCTGTTCTAATAACAATATTACATAAATGCACTGTTGAAAATTAACCTTTGTATTAGAACTGCCTGTTCACTTAATTTTTATACTGGTATGTCCGTTATAAGACTATTTTTTAAAGAAATATAGTTTGACAAACAGCTGCAATATTTAATTTTGTAAAAATTCTCTCAATTGTGTTTTCTAAAAATAATGAGGGTACAATATCGACTCATTATTTGTTTCTTTAAAAAAAATCCGAAGACATTTATTTTATTTAGCTGCTATGAAAATGGAATCGTAAAATTTATTTCTTAAATAAATTGTCCAAGTAATGTTTTCAAAGAAAACCAGCTGCTGAGTAATTTGTTTGAGAGACCGCCTTTGAACACGAGACTGCCATAAGCTACAGACGTGAAAAATGTAGGCTGAAAAGTAATAAGAAGGAAACAGTTTATAAAAGTCCCTTCCTCCCTGGAAGCTGCTCTCCTTGGCTACACAATCTGCGTACTGAATCTTGTACAGAATTGTTGAAGACCTCTATTTGAATACCAATATCTTGAGAGTTAATGTAACTTGAAATTGGATAGACACAATAAAAAAGACTCATTTAGAAGATATTTGCAAACACTTTAGATTTAAAGTTATTTAAATTTTTCAAAAAGTGAATCATACATTAAAAAAGAGAAACTATAAATAACAAAGATACTCATACTCAGTATTAGTCTATAAGAATCAGTGAAGTCTTTTAAATTGATGAATACTTGATAGCAATAAATAAAATATTTCTGATTCCTGAATTTCTATTATGAGGCTCTACTAATCTTTTTCTAGTGCACCATATCATTGTACAAGTATGCATTGCTTAACGTCCATTCAGGCAACTCCGACGGTATGTACGTCAGTGTTCCATTAGGTTATCCCCGTCGGACAGCGGGATGTACAGTACGTATTTTGCTAAGTTGGGAGATCTGATCTGTCACTCACTAGCTCTCCAAGTCCCTCGTCAGCGGCCCTCCAGTGGCAGGGGGAAGAGGTCCTGGCGCCTATCCGCAGCTGCCTATCCCACCATGCCTGCCTCGGGTGGGGACTGTGCAGACTCCACTGGAGCCGCTGAGGGGCATGCTCTGCTGAGGCTGCTGCCTCACTCCCCCTGGGCGCCCTGCCCTTGATGCCCGCCTTGAGGCTGGGCTCCTCCCACGGGCAGCCCCCAAACGGTTAGGGCTGGGTGGGTGGGACTGGAAGAGTTTAAATCCCGCTATGGAGACAGAGAAGGCGGGCAGGGAGGAAGGAAGGAAAGAGAGCCAGCGGCATGGTGGGGCCTGGAAGCAGCCAACTGCAAAAGCACGCCCTGGTGGGAGCGGTCCCTGGCACAAGCCCGGGTGGGCACCACGCAGGACCAGGAGCAGCAGAGCCAAAGTTTTCGGGCAGTCCCTCTGCAAGGTGGTGGCGGTGGCACTGGTTCTGCCTCCATCGGTGACCATCCGTCCTGCAGGCCTCTCTCCTGTATATAACGTGGTGTTGGCACATCACCAAAATCACATAATGTCCTATTTCACAGAACATATTGTTGATGTTAAGTGATGCATACCTGCATAATGAAATGGTTATTTGACTGTGTTTGAGTCATTGCAAATTGTACAGTATTTGCCATCTCTGCCTAGATTTCTCAAAATGTGGGCATTCGTTACCAGAATACTTGCCATTTAATTTAAACTGATCTACAAGTTCAAGATTGGAATTTGTTATTTTCTGTATTTTTAGAGCTGTACACCCTCCTGACTCGCGGTGAACTCTGTCTCTCTATTGTGTCCACTGGGCTATCAAGGACCGGCTTGTTCCTTTTCTCCAAAAGAATTATTTTGATCTCAAAGGAACTCTCCAAACTTGGACACATGCAGTCTATGTATTTTCTGTATATGCTCTTAAATAGGTTCTGTTGATACATCATAATGGGATTTTATCTTTTAGTTATTTCTTGCCCTTAATTATGTAGGCTATACAAGCACACTAAAATTCAATCAAAGTCATAGCTTTATTTACTATTTTTCCCAGGTTAGCAACTAGCACAGTTCTAAATGTCTGTAAGATCGTTATGTCTTCTCATTTTTACATAATGCATAGCTACTGACACTGCTAGTTGTATATTATCACATAATGTCCAAGAGCATATAATACATGTCTGTTCACTGGTGGTGCAATGGTTGAGCACTGGGCTGTTAACTGAAAGGCTGGCAGTTGGAATCCACCAGCCGCTCTGTGGGAGAAAAGACCTGGCAATCTGCTCCCATAGATTACAATCTTGGAAACCCTATAGGACTTTCCACTCTATCCTATAGTGTCCCTATGAGTCGGAATCAACTCAATGGCACATGGCAGCAACATTCCATGTTCATATCTAGATTTGTTCTTTGAATGGTAAATTTACTCAGATGATTTCATAGATTTAGTTCATCATAAAATTTTACTTAAATGACATTATTAAGGTAGAAATGTTTATATAGATTATACATATCAGAATTATACACTAATAGCTATATATGGAATTAAATTTTCATATAATAGAGATCTTACGGGGTCTTGTTGTGTCTTCTCTGTGAATTCAGGCACATCATGCTACCACAGGCTCAAATGAGAAAATAAAGCAAAGACAAAATTATTACATGCACATTTTGATAGTATCCATTGATGAACAGGAGTTACTCTATAACCTGTTAGGTGGAATGTGTTTTGGGGAATGAACCCACTTTGATATAGTGGGGAGATACACAAGAATATTGAATTTGATATAGGACAGTGATTGGCACTAAAATGTCCTTCATTGCAGCCTCCTTTGGATGAGTGCCAGGGTCAATGTTAGAGTTGTAAGAACAAAACACTGCAATTCAAGAGAGCTTCCAGCTGTACTTTAGATTCTCTGTGCAAACCTAAAAGTATAAAAGATTGCTGCCATGCAATCTCCCAGTATAACACGTAATCCAATGCTGTTAGAAGAAGGATTGTTTTTTGTCATTTCAGATGGGGGGGAGGGGTCACCTGAACAGAAAGGTAATGAACAGGCCCTGATCAGAGCAGATCTGAAGGAGGCATTTAACAGACATGACTGGTATTTTCAGGCAGAGGTGGTGGTAAAAAATACTCCTCCTGGCTATTCCTTCTGCTGTTGGTATAATATCAGATGTTTTACTTCCCCGTTTAAGACAGATGAAGGATTTGGATAGGCTGAGGATGCCAACATTTGAACTATAGAAATAGTATTTGTGGCTGCTTCTGGGACCTTTCTATTCCCAGAAGGTATAATAGAGCCAGTGTAACTGAAATCAAGAAGCAGATTACAAGCAAAAAAGGTTAAATTTCTCTGAAAATCGTTGAAACTCATTTTGTCCACAAGTGACAATCTTTGATTAGAAGAATAAAACAAAACAAAAAACTTACAAAAGCTATCCAGAAATAGAAAGTAAATAAATTTAAACTCCTTAGTCTTCCATTTAACTTTTAAATCAAATATTAAAAAAAGAATTTGCATTAAGGAAAAGTAATCAATGTAACAAACAAATATCACCTTTAAAAATACTAGAGTGATTCTCATTTGTATACACTACATATGAAAGTGTAGGTACTGTTATGATCACATTTTATTACTTCTGAGAGAACTAAATTTTGGAGAGGTTATATGACCTCCTTAAGGTTAGTAAGCAGAAAAACTATTAAGTGGCAGAGCTGGAATTTGGACCACAGTAGTTTAAGTCCAGAGTCTGTGTTCCAAATAATAACACATTCTTTCAGTGGTTATTTTCATCATCATTACAGTTGTTACAATATAGTTTCATATATTCTTCACCCAAACCCTGTGAGACATTTTATATACATTTTAGATATGATCTAACCCTATCATAGAGAGGTTAACTAATTTCATAGGTGTTCCACAGCTAGAAAATGGAGAAGTAATCCAATTATCAAGGCCAGTATCCCTTTAAGTCCATCCTAATTTTGGGTGATTATTTTTTCTACCTGACATTGCCTCAATTTTCTTTTGCCTAGTTGAAGAGAGAAGGCAGTCTGAGACATATACATGAGATGTTTTAGAATATTTTATGTATCATAACTAGTATGATAATGTTTTTAGTGCTTTGGAGAACATTTAATATTTTGTGTTATGAGATTAATATACACATTCTTATACACACAACTGTATTTCACTTTCTCTCCCCTTATTTGGACACCATTATAAATAATATATTCTCAATACAAAGGCAGAGAAGTGGTATTACACACGAATAAGGTATGGCTCTGTAGCTGAATTACCATCACACAGTTCCTCTAGAGCTTGTGGTGGCTTGTTGTTTCTGCCTCCCAAGCTACAGCTTTCTTATACTCTATGTTCTTTCCCTCACCTTGTTATCCCTACCATGTAATTCAGATACTTGTTTTTATTTCCGTATATTTAAAAAAATCACTTATATCAAACTTTCATGAGTTCAGCAGAGTCACTGGAGATTGGGCATGTTGGGTCCTGGTCTGGGCCATAGCATGTGGGACACAGATATTCCCTGTTTTATAACATTCTTCCAACAGAATTATAGGACATCTCCATATAGAGACATCTCGGAGCACCCTATTCTGAAGAGTTTCCCACTTTTACTCCCCAGTGCATTGCTTTATTTTAGTATCATCATTGTACTTGTTAACATCTGAAATTTTTCTCTTCAATTACTTGTTTGTTTGTTGTCTTTCAAGTCACTCTTTTAAACAAATATGGTACAAATCCTAAGGAGGACTAAAATTCATCCACATCGTTTCATATGTAGATAGTCTAAATACATACAAATATATATTTTTGTGTGAACCTACATATTGTGAGAAATAATACATATTCAAATAGGATTAATCTATCAGCACATAAAAAAATAACTAAAAGTATGAGCAACGAATATTGAAACAGGCTGTGGTTTTGCAGAGAATTGTTTGTGTTAACACATTTTCTTTAAGAAATCAGGAGAAAGCAATTTGATTAAGGACAAAGAACCCAACAGTGAACAGATATGACAAAGACTGGTGCATAAGTGTCTACAAAAGACTCTATTTAATATGAGATCCATAGTAGATACTCACTAAGGAAAACATTTTAATGGGATCTGACATATATTCTATATTTGTGTTTTCAATTCAAGTTACATTCCCAGCCACTTGTCCTTTATAGCACAATGTCTTAAAAAAAGAAAAAAAAAACTTAAAAATGTTTCTATGTCTCTGGATTATTAGAGATGATGAAATAATACAGGAAGTATGGTTGAGCCGGCAAGGACACTTTTGAAAAGATGGAAAAGAAAAGAATAGTTATGAACTGGGTGTTAATGATAAAGAAAAACAAAGATAAAAACTTACCCATGATTGGGAATTGTTCAACAGGTGAAAGAATAAATTTGGACTTTTGCCTAAAGAAATAGCATCCCACTGTGGAAAAATAAGAATGGTTTACTTGTACTATCTGGTGCAAAAATCATGAAACAAAACACAGAAATAAAAAAAACTTCTCTAAGTGGAGGTTGCTAAAAAAGTAGTAGTAAGCAGAACAAATATTCCTCTAAGTATGTTTCGGATCAGATGTTTTGGGAAAACCCAACAACTCATGTTGACTGCTACTGACTCAGTTATGAAAAATTGACATGGCCAGGAAAATTGCCAGTTGGAAAAGAAAATGTTAGGTGGAATAGGCAGTGTTTTCAACACGTTTGTCATTGGAAAAATGTGATATTGGAAGAGAAAGAAGCATATTGAAAGTGAGTAGAAGATTGCATAGATAATGTCAAGTATTTTTTGTTGCTGTTTTTTAACAATGGTTTCTAATAAAAGGATGCCATTTTCTAATGAAGAAAAGAAAGAATTCACTCAAAGATGTCTGGCTAAGTGATAAAACAAATGAACAACAACAACAAAAAAAAAACTTTCAAAGAGAAAAAAGGCATATAAATGATAAATCTGAGTGTTTTTGAGGAAATCAAGTATATTAAAAGAAACAACAATGTAATTATGCAGAGTAATTCTAATTCACATTCTGCTCAAAAGAGAACAACAATTCCATTATTCAACTGAGTGTTGACAATTTTATCTCTTAGAAACCTGAGGAGACCATGGAAGAACTGTTACTGTGCCCTTAATTTTAACAAACATGCATTGATTGGTTGATAATGAGGAAGCGTCACAAAATTTGGAAGTGCACTTACAATTTTCTAAGAGAATTATTGATGGTTTTAGATGTGTGTCTTAAATGTTTAGAAGAGATTTCAGTAATTTCACATTGTAAAGATGATGACAGGAAGAATTGCTTAAGTAGATGACTCAGAACAGATGGCTGATTATTTTTTTAATTGAGTTATGTAATAAATGCAGTGAGGTATATGAAGTCAATGGAAAAAATGTTAAATGTGTTTTTTGATGAATGTTTGCCCACTAACTAGATCAAGATGTAAAACTTTCAGTTACTTCAGATTATTTTTATATGTGTGATCCATTCAAGTCAATGGCTCATACCCAAAGGGGAAAACAATACAACTTCAAACATCATCAGAGATGCCTGTTTATGATTCTATTTAAGTAGAATCATACAATGTATACTTTAGTGTCTATCTTATTTTGCTCAAAATAATGAGATTTATCCACGTAAGCGTATTATCAGTTAGTTATTTTTCACTGATGTGTATAAACATTGTCTTAGTATACCATAATTATGTATCCATCTATAGGGTCACTATGAGTTGGAATTGGCTCCATAGCAATGGGTTTGGTTTGGTTTTGGTATTGTGACATTAATGGACATTAAAAGTGTTTTGAGTTTTGGCTATTTTGAAAATGCTCCAGTGAATATGGTCATGCATGTATTTTGATGGGCAGGAAGAATCAATCATTAACAAAATATAGCAGGGACTGTAGTGGTTGAGTCTGTACTTTGGAATCAGACTGCTGAGATTTTAATTCTAGCTCCTCTGTTTTCCAGCTAAGTGGCATTAGGCAAGTCACTTAAACTCTCTCTGACTCAGTTTCTTCATCTGAAAACCATGATTGAAATATTACTTAATCCATAGAAGAACTGTAAAGGGAAATGAGTTTATGTATATGAATTATGTAGACCAGTTCCTGGTGCACGAGTGATTCAAAGAAATGTGGGAAAATAATGTTAGGAAAGCAAATGTGAAAATAAACTGATGTTAGCAGAAAATTCCAATAACCATAACAGGTTTTTTTTTTTTTTTTTTTTAAACATTGTGACAATAAGAAGAGCTGGTTAACTCATTATTATTTCTGCTTCCTTCAATAGGCAAGTGTATTAAAAGTGAAGATGTAAATAAATATTTATCATTAAGAAGAATTTAAAATCAGGGCAGAAGTTTAGCTGGTACATCTGGCTGTGACCATAACTGTTGTTAAATTTCATCTTCTGTTCCAACTTGGTCAGACATTTTATTACTTGTAGGTGAAGCAATAGTAAGAGAACATCTGGCTATGCTAAGTGACTTACAATTCCAGATTCAGACAAATTGCGTTTGGGATGTCGAGCACATTTCAAAGAAAATATGTGGCAATAGTACACTCTTAGTAATATAAAATAGGAAAGACACCCGATAACAATTTTTAAGAGAATAAATTGGATTCTGTAAAGTACTGATCCATGACGTGCCTATTGAATGGCCACGAAATAAAGCCCAGATACTATGCAAAGCAGTGAGTATAAAATGATAAACTAGACATGATTGTTATTTCTCAGGAGTTTCCATTTTATTCTGTGAAAGGGTCAATAAACAGATAAGCAATGTCAATGAAGAATAACATTTCTCAAATAGGATTGCTAAATAAATATCTGCCTTTGGGGAGGGCAGAGAGAGAAAGTGAATATTAAGGATCTACAGGAAGAACAATCATCCCAAACTTAACTAACTCACTTTTTGAACTTGAGTTATGTGAAATGTTGTAATTACATCTTTATTACAAAAAGATAAGTGTATCATTCAGTTTTTCCATATTATGGTCAAAATGGTAGTAAACTTTACTTACTTTTTTATTGTGGTAAATTTTTTAAAAAATATTATTGTGCGGGGGGTGAAAGTTTTCAGAGCAAATTAATTAACCATTTGATAGTTTGTATATAAAGTGTTTCATGGCCTTGGCTTTATTCCTCACAGTGTGTCAGCATTCTCCCCATTTCTGCCCTAGGCTCTTTGTTTTCTTTCCTACTGATTTTCTACCCCTTCCTGCCTTCTTGTCTTTGCTTTTGGGCGAATATTACTCTTTTGCTCTTGTATAATTGATTGTTCCAGGGAACGTGTTCCTCTCAGGTGATATTGTTTATCTTATGGGCTTGTCGACTGTTTGGATGTGTGAGCCCAGGAGTCTGTTAACTTTTCTTGTGAGGGTGAAACTCAGGTATCCAGGTCATTTATGGTGCAGACTCTCACCTATGGTGCTAGATGGGCAGGGCTGCATAGGGGTGTTCAGAGCAGGCACAGGTTTCTGGCTGCAGTAGGGGGCTATGTGTGGAGCAAGGCAGGGGGCTGATGGCTGCCCCCGGGTGCTGGGGTGGAGGGTGTGTCCCTGTCCCCTAGAGTGCATAGTGGGGTGGGGGGTATTGCAACTGCTGCTTGGACACCCTGTACTGTTGGCTGGAGGGACTGGGAAGTACCACTTATTCTCAGACCCCTGTCATGGGTGGCTAGATGGAATGGATAGTACCACCAGCCCTCAGGTCCCTGGTGTGGGTGGGCGAGGCCCTGCTTAAGGGGCAGGGTGGTGTCAAATGTCATGAATCTGCAGCACCCCCTTGGCTGATGCAGTTAAAAATGGGCTTCGGGTGTACGCCCTGCTGTTTTATGCTAATGAGACCATGAGGTGTTGAATTGGTTCGCACAGGTCTAGACAGGGGTGAAGGTCACTGCAAGTCTCTGGACCCCTTATGCCAGTGGCTGGAAGAAGGGGCAGGACCTTCCGACCCACCCTGAGTTCCCGGCTTATGGAGTGTGGTAGTTGTTGAATACTCCGGTGTCAGAGCGGAGTGTGGTGGGGGATGAGTGAGGGAAAGGAAACACTTCTCCTCTGTGAAACTCTGGTAGAAGGATGGGTTCTTATACCCCTGCATGGTAGATTAGATGCTTGCACTTAACTTTTGCAGGTTCAGCGCTACTCCACTTGGTTCCAGAGGCGTGTACAGACTCGCTGCCACCCGGTCTCACCTGAAGTGGTAAGACACATCCCAAGTGCTACTGCTCACCTATAGCCTCCGTGCGTCAACTGATCCAGCCAGTAGGGCTCCAGTGACCTCGCAACTGGCACTTCTTTGCTGCTTTTGATTTGTCTCTCCTTCCCCCTGCCACTCAGTTCGACTCTTCAGCTTTGTTTTTGATGGTCAGTGCTCCTATATTGTCATATATAATCGATTCACTTGTTTTTTCGGGTCTTTGTTGTAAGAGAGATGACAGAAAGCGTCTGACTATTCCACCATCTTAGCTCTGCCTCCCAGTAGTTGTATCTTAAATGGCCGCTCAAAGCTTTTAAGACCCAAGATGCTACTCACCAAAATAGGATATAGAACATTGTCTTTATGAACTGTGTTGTGCCAATTGATGTAGAAGTCTCCCAAATCTATCTATGTTCCTTTTCTTTTGAGCCTAGGAACTTCATCACGTGAGGTATTTGGTTATGTCTAAGAGGTTTTATTGACGGTGCCAATTGTGTGCTCTCTTGTCTATATTAATATGAGGAGCACCCGCAGTCATGTATTTAGAAATATCCACCACCAAATGTGTATCTGCTGGTGGGTGTGTTCCCTTACACCCTCCCACACTTCTTGGCATACCTATCTATGTAGATAGATATGTAAATTTGTAAATTATTGTTTGTTAATACTATTGTTGCAGCATTGTATATCCTATAATAGTTACTGTAGTTGCCCTTTATTCCTACGTTCCTCTCAGCATCCTCTCTTGCCTTGGTTATGTTGTGCTGACTTCTCCCATATTGCCTTTCCCTTCACCAATATTAACACGTGGACTGTGGTAAATATATTTGTAACAAAACATTTACCATCCTTCTCCTCTTCTTATAAGGACACCAGTAATATTGGATTAGAGCCCACACTTATGATCTCATATTAACTTGATTAAAAATTCAAAGACACTATTTTCAGAAGAATTCGCATTCACAGGTACCTGAGTTTAAGACTTCAACATATCTTTTTGACAGACACAGTTCAACCCACAGTACTCAGCACACTGTTAATAATTAAAATAAAAGGAAGCCCAAGCCTTCATGGGATTTAAAATCTTGAGAGGGAGATACATGCATACATGTGAGACAAAATATGAAAACATTCTTCCCGTTTAATGGCAGGAATTCTGAATGAAGATCTGGATTGCATCTATATTCTGAAAAGCATGGAGATAGTCACAGAATCACAAAATTCTTGTTAGAAAAAAAAATAAACAACTTATAGATGATCTAATTTAATTCCCTCACTTTCCAGCTGATCAATCTGGGTTCCATAGACATGGTGGATATCAAAGGGGAATGGAGTTAATATTTAGGAGTTACAAGGGGTTATACATGGCAGAAAGAGGATCAAGGAAGAAAAAAAAACAACTAAAATATTACCTTGAGTAAAACACAGTTGGGTTGAAGGAGAAAAGAAAGCAAATATATTATCCCACAAATCTATCACCTCAATATATTCTGATATCAGAACAAAACAAAACATATGTCTGGGATATACAAAGAAAGCAAAATGTCATTAAAAAATGGGAAAGAAAGAAAAGACCACAGTGGATGTCAGAAGAGACTCTGAAACTTACTCTTGAATGTAGAGTAGCTAAAGTAAATGGAATAAATGATGATATAAAGGAGGTGATCAGAAGATTTCAAAGAGTTGTAGGAGAAATCAAAGTAAAGTATTATAATTAAATGTGCAAAGACCTGGGGTTAGAAAACCAAAAGGGAAGAACATGCTCCACATTTCTCAAGCTGAAAGAACTGAAGAAAAAAAAAAATCAAGCCTCGAGTTGTAATGTTGAAGGATTCTATCAACAAAATATTGAATGATGCAGGAAGCATCAAAAGAAGATGGAAGGAATACAGAGTCACTATACCAAAAAAGAACTGTCGATGTTCAACCATTTCAGGAGGCAGCATATGATCAAGAACCAATGGAATTGAAGGAAGAAATCCAAGCTGCACTGAAGACATTGTTGAAAAACAATGCTCCAGGAATTAACAGAATACCAATTGAGAAGTTTCAACAAACAGAAGCAATGCTGGAAGCACTCTCATCTATGCCAAGAAATTTGGAAGACAGCTACCTGGTCAACCAACAGAAAGAGATCCATATTTGTGCCTGTTCCAAAGAAAGGTGGTCCAACAGAATGCAAAAATTATCAAACAATATCAGTAATACCACACACAAATAAAATTTGGTGAATATAATTCAAAAATGGTTGCAGCAGTACATTGACAGTGAACTGCCAGAAATTCAAGCTGGACTCACAAGAGGACACGAAATGAGGGATATCATTGCTAATCTCAGATTGATCTTAACTGAAACCAGAGAATACCAGAAAGATATTTACCTGTGTTTTATTGACTATGCAAAGGCATTCAACTGTGTGGATCATAACAAATTCTGGATAACATTTGGAAGAATGGGAATTCCAGAACACTTAATTGTGCTCATGAGGTACCTGTACATAGATCAAGAGGTAGTTGTTTGAACAGAACAAGGGGATACTGTGTGATTTAAATCAGGAAAGGTATGCATCAGGGTTGTATCCTTTCACCATATTTATTCAGTCTGTATGCTGAGCAAATAATCTGAGAAGCTGGGCTCTGTGAAGAAGAATGTGGCATAAGGATTGGAGGAAGATTCATTAACAACCTGTGATATGTAGATAATGCAACATTGCTTGCTGAAAGTGAAGATGACTTGAAGCACTTACTGATGAAAATCAAAGACCACAGCCCTCAGTATAGATTATACCTCAACGTAAAGAAAACAAAAATCCTCACAGCTAGACCAATAAGCAGCATCATGATAGACGGGAGAAAATATTGACGTTGTCAAGGATGTCATTTTACTTGGATTCATAGTCAACGCCCATGGAAGCAGCAGTCAAGAAATCAAATGACGCATTGCATTGGGCATATCTGCTGCAAAAGACCTCTTTAAAGTATTAAAAAGCAAAGATGTTACCTTTATGACTAAGATGTGTCTAACCCAAGCCATGGTATTTTCAATTGCTTCACGTGCAAGTGAAAGCTGGACAATGAATAAGGAAGACCACAGAGGAATTGATGCCTTTGAATTACGGTTATAGCAAAGAATACTGAATATACCATAGACTGCCAGAAGAACAAACAAATATGCCTTGAAAGAAGTACAGCCAGAATGCTGCTTAGAAGTGAGGATGATGAGACTTCACCTTGCGTATCTTGGACATGTTCTCAGGAGGGACCAGCCTGGAGAAGACATCATGCTTGGTAAAGTAGAGGGTCAGCGAAAAAGAGGAAAACCTTCAACGAGATGGATTGACACAGTGGCTACAACAACGGGCTCAAACATAGCAACAATTCTGAGGATGGTGCAGGACCAGGCATTGTTTTTTTCTGTTGTACATAGGGTTGCTATGAGCAGGAACTGACTTGATAGCACCTAACAAAGCAACAACCTTTAAAGTAGAGTAAAACTTAACAATATAAAAGCAGTAAAAAAGGGCAGAAGATCTGAACAGTTTGCCAGAGATGATATATAGATGGCAAATAAGCACACTAAATGATGACCAAAACCATTTTTCACAGGGAAATGAATATGAAAACCAAACTGAGATACATACCTATTGGAATACATAAAAGACACACACACACAAAAGAACAAATTGACAGTATAACAAGTGCTGGCGAGAATGATGAAGAGCAGGAACTCTCTCATTCATTGCTGGTGGGAATGCAAAATGATACAACCACTTTGGAAGACAGTTTGAAAGTTTTTGTTTTTTTTTTAATCTTTTTTTAGGTTAATCCTGCACATATCATTCATCCTAGCAATTCCACTGTTCGGTAGTTACCCAAGTGAATTGTAAATATAGGTTCAGACAAAAAGCTGCACAGGAATGTTTATAGTTGATAGTGGCTTTTTCATAGTAGTCTAAAACTGAAAACAAATAAAGTTTCCTTCAACAGGTGAATGGATAAACTGTGGTTCAATCATGTCATGGAAGATGGCTAAACAATAAAAGAGAAAAATCTGATAATTCATGCAACAACATGAATGAATCTTGAGTCAGTTTTGCTAAGTGAAAAAATTCCATATCTGTCTTAGTCATCTAGTGCTGCTATAACAGAAATACCACAAATGGATGGCGTTAACAAAGAGAAATTTATTTTCTCACAGTCTAGTAGGCTTGAAGTCCAAATTCAGGGCGTCAGCTCCAGGGGAAGGCTTTCTCTCTCTCTCGGCTCTGGAAGAAGGTTTTTGTCATCAGTTTTCCCCTGGACTAGGAGCTTCTCCATGGAGGAACCTTGGGTCCAAAAGACGTGCTCTGCTCCCACACTGCTTTCTTGGTGGTATGAGGTCCCCAACTGTCTGTTTACTTCCCTTTCCTTTTATCTCTTCTAAGATAAAAGGTGATACAGGCTACACCCCAGGGAAACTCCCTTTACATTGGATCAGGGATATGACCTGAGTGAGAGTCTTACATCCCACCCTAATCCTCTTTAACCACAGGCAGAGATTATGCTTTACAACACAAAGGAAAAATCACAAAATGGAGGACAACCACACAATACTGGGAATCGTGGCCTAACCACATTGATACATATTTTTCAGGGACACGATTCAATCCATGACAATATCCAAAGGAAACACATAAGTATATAGAAGAACATATATCAGTGATTGACAGATTTGAGAAAGCTTGGAGTGATTGACTATGGGGAAAATTTTAGAGTGATGCAACTGTTCTGTATGTTATTGGGGTTGTAGACACCTGACACTATATATTTATCAAAAACCTTATAAACCGTATTACAAAGCAGAAACTTTAATACATGCAAATAAAAAATCAACCAGATATAGGGGTGCCAGTATGGAATGTAAACTAGGACAGATGAATATAACACTATTACAAATGTATGATACAACCTCATTGAAGATGTTGGGGACAACAAGAGCTGACCTAAGTAACTTTGTAGAGAAAACTGTAAGGTTAGAGAAAAGAAGAACTGAATGTAATCACCGCACTCTTTTCAGTAAATTTAGTTCTCTTACTGGTATGGATTATTAATTCTGAATCTATGTTACAAGAATAAAAACCAACCCATTGCCATTGAGTCGATTCCCACTCATAATACCGGGGACGAAATAGAATAAATAATTGTAGCAGTGGAGGTTTCTCATTATCGGAGAAGGAAGCTCGAATAAACCAAAGGAAAAGACCAGAATGAACCCTGTGATGCTAGGCTAGATCTTGATTAAAGTCTGAGACATCAGTATAAAATCATATTTATTTTAATATTTACAAAAATATACAGAAATAATTATAACCATTAGTGCATACATTGGGAAGTATACATACATATATTTTTAGCTCTGTCTAGTGAGATAACCTAAAAGCAATGGCACCCCAGTAGCAACAACTGCACCCAGTACCCAGATTTTGATTTCTGAAGCCATTCTCTAATAAAAAGGAGAGCTCTTTAGAAAACGGCAAATTTCAGGACTTGAGCAATAGAAATACAATATGCCTGCAACATCTTTTTTTAAATTTTATTTATTTTGTTTTTCTTTTTATTGAGAATATACATAGCAAAACATAAACCAATTCAATAGTTTCTACATGTACAGTTCAGTGACATTGATTTCATTCTTAGAGTTGTCCAACTATTCTCACCCTCTTTTTCTGAGTTGTTCCTCTCCCATTAACCTAAACTCACTGCCCCCTAAGATTACTATCTAATCTTTTGAATTGCTGTTGTCAATTTGATTCCATAGAGATAATTCTTAAAAAAGCATATTGCTCAAGGCAGATATTTTTAACTAGTTAAGGTAAACAATTATATTTTTAAGAAGGCTTCAGGAAATATTTTTGGTTTAAGTTTTAAAGATTATCTCAGGGCATGTTTTCAGGATTTCATCCAACCTCCAGGGCTCTAGAAATTCTAGACTCCAAAACAGAAAATTCTGTTTTGCATTTTCCTCCTTTTCATCAGTATTCTTCTACAGAATCTTTGATCAAAATGTTCAGTAATGGTAGCTGAGCACCATCCAGTTCTTTTGGTCTCATGGCAAAGGAAGCAGTTGTTCATGCTGACAATTAGCCACACATTCCATTTCCTCCTCCTGTTCCTTACTCTCCTTCTTGCTCTGTTGCTCCAGGTGAATAGAGACCAAATGTTGTGCTTGAATGGCCACTTGCAAACTTTTAAGACCCCAGGCACTATGCAATGTACTTGGAGATAGAACTGAACCACTAAACACGTTATTAGGCCAATTAACTGGGATGTTCCGCGAAACCATGACCCTAAACCTCCAAACCAAGTAACCAAATCCCATGAGGTGTTTGATTCTACATAAGCAGCCTTAGCAGCTACTCTTTTGTTGTTGTTGTAAATATGTCTATCACATATCTTTTGCCAATTAAATTTTTTACAGGTGTACATCTTATTATCAGCACTTATAATAGACTGTGCAACCCTATCCTTAATGTGATTTTCCCGTCACTATAAACTGAAATTCAGTACTCCATAAGCAACAACTTCCCCTTTCCACTTCCCTCCTGCCCCCAGTAACCACTAATAAACTTTGGTGTCCATATGTTTGCTTTTTCTTGTTTTTTTAAATAAGTGAGGCCATGCAATATTTGTCCTTTTGTGATTGACTTATTTCACTTAACATAATGTCTTCAAGCTCTATCTATATTGTAGCTTGTATCAAGACTTCATTTCTCCTAACGACTGAATAGTATTCCATTGTATGTACGTGCAATATTTTGTTTATCCGTTTAGCTATTGATAGGCATTTAGGTTGTTTCCACCTTTTGGCTATTATGACTAGTGCTGCAATGAATATTGGTGTACAAGTCTCTGTTTGAGTCTCTACTTTCAAGTTTTTTGGGTATATACCTAGGAGTGGAATCGCTGGATCATATTGTAATTCTATTTTTAGTTTTTTGAGGAACCTCCACACTGTTTTCCGCAATGGCTGTACAATTTTGCATTCCCACCAGCAATGGATAAAGGTTCCAGTTTTCCCACGTTCTTGCTAACATTTGTTATTTATTTATTTTATCTTAGCCATCTTAGTGGGAGTGAAATGGTATCTCATTATGGTTTTGATTTGCATCTCTGATGGCTAACGATGTTGAGCATCTTTTCATGTGTTTGGTGGCCATCTGAATGTCCTCTTTGGTGAAATGTCTATTCAAGTCCTTTGCTCATTTTATGATAGTGTTATTTTCCTTTTTGTTGTTAAGTTCTCAAAGTTTTATATATATTTTGGTTATTAGTTGTTTATTAGATATATGTTTTGCTAAGATATTCTCCCTGTCGGCAGTTTCTATTTTCACTTTTTTGGTAAAATATTTTGATAAAAAATGTTTTCAATTTTTATGAGGTCTTGTTTATTTATTTCATCTTTTTCTGTTTGTGCTGTTGTTATTAGATAATCCATTATTAAAAAGCTAGGCCTGAGAGTTGCCTCTGCATTTTGTTCTAAGAATTTTAGGGTTTTAGACTGAACATTTAGGTCCTTAATCCTTTTTTTTCTTTTTAATTTTTTTATTTTACTTCAGGTGAAGGTTTACAGAAAAAATAGATACTCATGAAATAGTAGTACACATATTGTTTTATGACATTGGTTAAAAACCCCACGACATGAAAACCCTCTCCCTTCTCGACCTTTTTTTTTTTTTGTGAAAATATACATAGCCAAAGATACACCATTTCAAAAATTTCTACATGCACAGTTCAGTGACATCGACTACGTTCTTCCAATTGTGCTGCTATTCTCACTTTGGATGAAGGCTTACAGATCAAGATAGTTTCTCATTTAACAGTTAGTATACCTGTTGCCCTATGACAATGGTTAACAACCTCACAATACGTCAACACTATCCTTATTCAACTTTGGGTTCCCTATCACCAGTTCTCCTGTCCCCTTCTGCCTTCTGGCCCTTGTCCCTGGACTGCTGTACCTCGTTAGTCCCATTTGGTTTTATGGGGCTGTCCACTCCCCGGCTGAATGGTGAACCTCGGAAATGACTTCACCACTGAGCTAAAAGGGTGTCTGGGGGCCATACTCTCGGGGTTTCTCCAGTCTCCTTTAGGCCAGTAAATCTGGTCTGTTTTTGTGAGTTATAATTTTGTTCTACATCCTTCTCCAGCTCTTTCCAGAACCCTCTGTTGTGATGCTGGTCAGAGCAGTCAGCAGTGGTAGCCGGGCACCATCTAGCTGTACTGGACTCAGTCTGGTGGACGCCTTGGTAGTGTTTTGTAGTTTTCTTTGTGTAGGTCTTTTGTAACCCTGGTTAGATTTATTCCTAAATATTTTATTTTTTAAGGGGCTATTATAAATGGTACTGTTTTCCTGATTTCCTTTTCATCGTTCTTTTTATTGGTGTATAGGAATCCAACTGATTTTTTATGTTTATCTTGTATCCTGCTACTCTGCTGAATCTTTCTTTAGTTCCAGTAGATTTCTTGTGGAGTCTTTAGGGTTTTCTATGTATAGTATCATATCATCCACAAACAGGAACAGTTTAACTTATTCATTACCAATTTGGATGCCCTTTATTTCTTTTTCTTGCCTTTTTGCTCTAACTAGAACTGCCAGCACAATATTAAATAAAAATGGTGATAAAGGGCATCCTTGTCTTTTTCCCGTTCTCAGGGGGAATGATTTCAGCCTCTCTCCATTAAGAATGATGTTGGCTGTTGGTTTTGCATAGATGCCCTTTATTATGTTGAGAAATTTCCCTTCTATACCTATTTTAT
>NW_004443968.1:16110458-16125689 GCF_000243295.1 Trichechus manatus latirostris
ATCCTCTCTGTGTTTTCTGTTTTCTCCCACTGTTCTGGAAATTCAATCACTCAAAAATTTTTGCTTTTGATTGTGTCCCCCATAACTGTCAGGGTCTCTTCATTTTACTTTGTTCTTTTTTCTGAGTTTTCCTGAAACAGAGTTGTATCCACGTGTTTGTCTTCAGTTCCACTGATCCTGTCTTCCACCGTTTCAAATCTGCTTCTCAGCCCTTCTATGACAACATCCATTTCTGAAACCTTGTTGTTTATCTTTTGGATTTCTAATTGTTGTCCCTGTATAATTTCTAGTTGTGAATTTATTTTGGTGTTTTGTTCCTGAATTCTTCCAATTTTTTGTCTGTATTTTCCATGAATTTTTCTATTTTTTCCTCATGTTTGTCGGCTTTTTGTCTCAGCTCTTGGAGAATCCTGAGTATTAGAGATTTGAATTCCCTATCAGGTAGTTCTAGTGCATTTTCTTCCACTGGAAAGTCATCTGGCGTTTTATTTTGGACTCCTATTGGAACCATCCTGTCCTGTTTTTGTAAATGTTTTGATATTGTCTGCTGTCTTCGGGGCATTCAGTAGTTATTTTTCTCATTTATTGATTGTAGATTTGTTTGTTTTGTTCCTTTTTTTAAAAAAAATTTGAGTATGCCTGAGCAGGTGAACTTGTGTTCTTTGTTGTTTGCTCATCTGTGGGCACAATACTTTTCGCCTCCCTCTCCAATTGGCAGGGCCAGTCACTCAGATATGGTATGTCAGGGCAGGTCCAGCCGAAGAGGAGCTACTGGTATGGGTTGTCTGTGGCACCTACTATAGGTACCAGGGTGGGTAGGCAATCAGTGCAGGGCAGGATCCAGTAGGCCGTGCCTGTGCTGCTTGGTGGTGTGATGTTATGCACATGGTGCAGGTAGGCAGAATGTAGCGGGGAGATTGCTGTGTGTGGAGCTAATATGGATATGGGAGAGAGGAGAGAGGAACACGAGCCAAAAACATACAAACAAATACAAAAGAAAGCTAGGGGAGCTTGCTGTTGGAGTGGAGAGATGAGAGACTATTAAATGGAGAAAAACGGAAAGCAGAAGAGGAAGAAAAGAAAAGAAAAGAAAAGAATGAATAAATTAAAATCAGAAAGGTTAAAGAACCACAAATTTCCCAGTGATCTCACCGGTGGAGCTATGAGGTCTGGGGAAGTTGCTCTCGGGTGTTGCAGTACAGCCTGTTAGAAGGCTTTGAAGTATACAACGCCAGGTATTCAGGGAACAGAAAGAGAAGGAAGATTTAGAGAGACGAGAAAGTGAGTAATGAAGAAAGACAAAAAGGGAAAAAGAGGGAAAAGAAAACAAAACAACTTAAATTAAAAAAAAAAGAACAAGAAAAGCCCCACAAATAACAGAAAAAAAGAAAAAAAAAACAAGAAAAAAAGAAATGCTCTCAGGGATCCCTGTGCATGTCTGTGAAAGCTGAGGGGGTAGTCTCCTTGCCACACAGCACCGCCTGGCCAGAAAGGGCTCCCAACTCAAGAAAAGGAAAATAAAACAAACAAACAATTCCAAACAAACAAACGAACAAAAGCCTCAGGATCCCACCAGCGCGACAGCCCAGACCAGGAAGCAGCTCCACACTCGAACAGAGCTCCATAGCCCCTCAGGAATAAGAAAAGATGGTGCACGGAGCCAGGTCTTTGAGCGAAAGGAGGGGGAGGTAGTGAGAGATAAGGAAGAAATCAAAAGAAGCAGAAAAAAGCAACACAAACAGCCAACAAATGGCACTCAGAGAGCCGGCCCGTTCGGGTGGGTGGAATCTAAGCAGCCGGTGTTTCCCGGACAAGAGATTTTGGCCACAGGAAGCAGAGGAGGCCAAGTGTGGATGAAGAAGGGTGGGGGGTGGGAAAGCGTATATCGCAAATTACTGGTTGTTTTGTCTCCTGCTGGAAGCTCCGTGAAAGCTTCTTTCTTGTACCCCCTGTTTGCTGGTCTCCGATAGGAGTCCAAGCTGGTCGATCCGTGCTGTGTTAGCTGGTAGGGGACCTCTGTATGAATCTCTCCTCGCTCTCTGTTCTCTGTCAGTTTTCTCACTCCATTTGGTGCTTGGCTGAGTTCTTTACCTCTTCATTTGATGTTTTATGGTTTCAGGATTGTTGTTTTCTCTGCTTGGCTTAGTTTTTCGGATCTTTGCTATGGAGGGATGGTGTGGTGCTTCTGCCCAGAGCGCCATTTTGCCAGAACTCCGAGCCTGCAACATCTTATAGTGCCAAACAAAGTTTGGAGTTATGTCAGAGGGAAACGGGAACCAAATGGAAAGAGCTGTCAATAGCCAAAGCTGGGAAAATTTGAGCAAAAAATAAACAATGGCATAATAGATAATAATCTAAAATATAACAATTCATACTTATAAATAAATGAATAGGATAGAAGCAACAAATATTTGTTGTAGAAGAATTCCCAATAATTTTTGAAGATACTATCCCCTCCAGGAGGTGAAGCTTAATTTTCCTAGTCTTGAGTGTGGTCTGGACCGAGTTACTTGCTTACACAGAATATTGTAAGGAAGATAATCATGGATTGAATTGTGTCCCCCTAAAATGTGTGTCAACTTGGTTAGGCCAGGATTCCCAGTACTGTGTGGTCGTTCACCATTTTGTGATCTGATGTGATTTTTCTATGTGTTGTAAATCCTATCTTTATTATATTAATAAAGCAGAATTAGAGGAAGTTATGTAAATGAGGCAAGACTCAATCTACAGTATTAGGTTGTATCTTGAGTCAATCTCTTGAGATATAAAAGAGAGAAGAGAACAGAGAGGAGAGACACCTCATTACCACCAAGAAGAAACAGCCCAGAGTGAACTGCATCCTTTGGACCCAGGGTCCCTGTGCCGAGAAGCTCCTAGACAAGGGGAAGACTGATGACAAAGACCTTCCTCAAGAGGTGACAGAGAGAGAAATCTTTCCCCTGGAGCTGGCACCCTGAATTGTACTTCTAGCCTCCTAAACTGTGAGAGAATAAACTTCTGTTTGTTAAAGCCATCCATTTGTGTATTTCTGTTACAACAGCACTAGATCACTAAGACAGAAGATGAAAAATAATAGATTTAGATTAAAAAATCCTGAAAGAAACTATCTTAACCAAGTGATCAAGTTTAATGTCACAGTGATAAATCGTAGTTGATATCATGTACTTCTTGGTATGATGAAATGAGAAGGCCATTTCATTTCTGTGGGATTCTATCCCAAAACTCCTAACACATATCTGATTATGAGAAAAACATTAGACAAATCCAAATTGAGTACCTCACCAGTATTCTTCAAAACTCTCAATGTCATGAAAAACAAGGATAAAAACTCACATATCTAAGGTTGTTAAATAGATATGACAACTAAATGCAATGTGGTATCATGAATTGTATCCTAGAACATAAAAACAAAAAAAGACATTGGCGGAAATTGCTGAAATATACACAAAGTCTTTAACTTAAGTAACAGAAATGTACCTATGTTATTTTTTTAGTTTTGACAAATGTACTGTGGTTTTGTTAACATTAGGGAAACTGG
Organism: Trichechus manatus latirostris; assembly: GCF_000243295.1. Classification (NCBI taxonomy): domain Eukaryota; kingdom Metazoa; phylum Chordata; class Mammalia; order Sirenia; family Trichechidae; genus Trichechus; species Trichechus manatus. The sequence goes on from NW_004443968.1 coordinate 16,113,997, forward strand.
GATAAGGGGTATATGGGAATTCGTTGTACTGTCTTAGAAATGTTTGTATAAGTATAAAGTTATTCCAAACAAAAAGTTTACTAAAAACAAAAATAGAACAGAAGACAAGGTGGTTGTGGTGGTTGGGAGGAGCTTTATGGAGTAAGCTATACAGAAGGTAAAGATTAAAAAGCAATAATAAATTTTATTTCAATTACCATTTACTCTGTTTCTTCCTGTGAGTCAGTATTTCTATCGCTGATGTCATCCTCCTGGTCACAATAGAAATGACCAGGTTTTTGACTACATATTAAAAAAAAATTAATAGTCTTTTCTGAATCATTCCTATTTTTTTGTCATCAATTTTATGCAATTCTTATTGGTAAACCTATCAATCCTGTTGGAGAGTCATGTTTGTACTTTTATCTTGATCAGCGGTAAACATAAAACCAAAAACTTATTGCCATCGAGTTGATTCTGACTCATAGCAACCCTATAGGACAGAATAGAACTGCCCTATAGGGTTTCCAAGGAGTTGCTGGTGGATTCGAACTGTCGACCTTTTGGTTAGCAGCCGTAGCTCTTAACCACTGTGCCACCAGGACTCCAGCAGTATATAAATTCAGTTGTCCAAACCATGTCATCATAGAATCAGTGATTGAGCTGGACCAATAATCAGAATAACTCCGTTTCTGGAATTCTCTGACTTTGTAAATTTATTTTGTTTTCCCTTATGGCTCTGCACCATCTCACTATGGCTGAAAACATGGTAGGCTTTGTTCTTGGCTCCCCCAGAAAATAATTCAGTGTGTGCTTCACAGATGTTTCCTTGCATTGGCCTGAGGAGGTACAGATGTCTAACTCTGCCTATTTCCAACAGAGCAGAAATAATCGTAATGCTTTTTGGCTGCTATTTTTCTGCAAAGTTTTTAGTTAACACTTCTTGAAACCTAACCATATACCATTGAACCTCAAAATATCTATTATGGTAGTTAAAAGGAAATTCAAAAATTAAGGCTTAATTTTCAAAAACTTCCCTTAATTTAAGAGTAAATGGTACTGACCACATATTAGGATTGCCAACATGTTAGGTGCTGCACATTTAATTGTAAATAAGAAGTAGCACTGGCCTTATTGTGCACACAGTCTAGTTCAGAAGAGACAAGTGAAACATTAATTAGAATTTTGTGCAAAAGATAGTGTGCTTGAGCATATTCAAGTGACTATGGTGACATGAAGAAAAAAGTGCCTATGTGGTAGGATAAATAGAATAAACCTTGTTGAGGTTATACCTAAGCTAGGTGCTAAAGGATGAGTAGGCATTTGTCAAACACATACTACCTTATTTAAACTTGGTGATTATTTTAAAACCTTCAGACAATACATTTTGTTTTGTTTTATTTACAATATACTCTGGAGACTATGTAACAAAGTGTTTTGGAAGTATGTCCATATATCATTTCTGTCACCTATGGCAAGCAAATGATAAAGCCTATATTTGATGTAATACTTGTGCATATGTGTGCATGCACATATGCTGTTATCTCTTCAGGAGCCCTGCTGTTATCTCTAGCAACTCAAAATATAAACACTTTTTACAATGCAATATTCAAGCATACACATATACCACACATTAGAAAGTTCTATGTAAAATTATAATAGACGTAATGTGCAAGAACTAAGAAAGTCAAATGAAATTGAGTAAAGAGAGGAGCTGAGCCAGTTTTATAGGTGTGAGACCTGTGCAGTCGTACCGGCCCCACACTCATAAGGAACTTGCTCTTGCTTTGAACACAAAAAGAAGGCAAAGTCACCCTAAGAAGCACAGACAGCCAAGGAACCTTACCATATTGTTTCTTACTCATGTTGCTTCCCTGTATTAGCTCTATCTCTTCTAGAATCAATGTGTAAGAAGAGGAAAATCATAGACCAGTGGCTTCACAGGAACTTAGGAAAATTTATGGATATCGTAAGATTCAGCACAAACAAGGATGTGTTCAGAAAAGCTTATGTAGGCTATACCTATTTCAACATTGAAAGATCATTTCAAATGCCTCAAATCATTTCAATTATTTCATCACATAAAATACATTAGGAATTTTCATGACAGATGAGCAGAATAAGCTTGTGAATGGCTCTGCTCCCTCAATTTAATGATTTAATTCTGTGACCTTTCACCCAGTGAACTTGTCTCATTTTTTATGGGCTCTTGTATTCTGGGGTACACAGTAACATGCAATCAGCAACATAAGCACATCTATGGATCAAAAAAAAAAAATCCTCACATTCGTGTTCAGAGTCATGAGTGTCTTCCCCGATATTCAGTGCCAATTGATGTGAACACAAGGGCTACATAGAGTTCACAAAGCTAATATGGGAAGGACAAGAATTCCAGCTCTGACTAAAATCATGAAAGGAGGTGGAAATGTTTTAACATAAAGGTGAGGCTTGCACCACAGTGCTAACCGTGATCACCATAGTAAGTACAGTGCATTAGCATACAGGAAATCCAAGTAGATACAGACTTTTGAAATTTTCACTGAATGTGTTTCCCATATAACTACGTGCCCAGTATAGCTCCTTCCTATTTTCATAAGTTATTATGTTGTACAAGAAAAAATACATTAATAATAAAAAAAATTAAATGTCATTCTGTCAGGTGTCCCAACCTCAACAATACTAAGACAGTGCTAGCAGGTAATCTAAGCATGTATTGCTTTTGATTTGTATATTACAACTTTTCCCCATGTTAAAACTCTACCAGAACAATTTAAAACCCAATTTTCAAAACCACTTTCAGATCAATAATGCTCCCAATAAGCAATAATAATATACTGTTAAGATGTTTGGAAGATTAGACAAGAGGGCTATTTTTCTACAGAAAATAATGTGCTTTGATGGTTTCACAGTCGTTCATCGGGGAGTTATCCACTGCAGCACTGCTGTGATTCCTCCTGCCCCGCTGAGCCTCTCCACTCTTAGCAAATATACTTGTCCTAGGACCCTCCATCTAATTTTTTCATTCTCGTTTCCAAGCCCTTTGCCAAACCAGACAATATGCTTGGAAACACCTATTTTCTCCTTCCACCAGGCTATTACTTTTTCATCAGACATATCCTAAAATTTCACATCGTCCTGAATATTTCCAAGTTTAATCAGAAAAGAGACACCAGCTACCTCTAAACCAATCTTGCCTAAAGAACGGTTTCACTTCGTGGTTCCCCTGGCACTTCATTCCAAATATGTGCTTTTTAGGTCCTTCTCTCGAAAATGCGCTTTGATGTAAAGCTTACTTTACTCTCTCTATATTTATACCACATTTTATTCTGCTCTTTCAACATCTTTTATTTGTTTCCATCAGTGGCCTCTTCCTTAGATTTATTGGGTTCCTAGAAGCTAGCGACCTTGTCTATGATTCAGAAAGGCTCTATTTCTTTCTAATCCTCAAGAAGATACTCAGGAAATGACTTGACGTGGAAGAAGACGTATCAACATGCTAGATCAGTGTAAATTGTTTTTTAACCTCCTGGGATGTAAAAGATATTCTAGGAGAAAAATGATTTCATGAGATTTTTTTCCATATATTTTAAGGAAAATAAATAAATAAATATACTGGTCATCAAATGTAAATGGATTTATTTTGTTCCAAAATTTATATTTTCAGAGGGTTAAAAGTTGTATTTCCTAATTCTCATGGATTGATCTGAAAACATAACAATCGCTGTCACTTATTATCAGTTAAAATGTTGAATTTAAAGATTTTATCCCTAATTCCATACAGAATAGCTATTAATTAAGCTGAAACTTGAGGCATTTTAGTTGTTTTCTGTTTTTCCTCTTTTGGTAGCGAATGAGGGCTGGTTGCTACAGCAACAGATTTATTTTTCCAAGTGCATTTGTACTTTCGTCAGATGTTCACTCTGACAGTGCGTTCTGCCTTCTGACTGTCTGACTTTTACAACCACAGCTAATTACAAAACCTATAATGATTCCATTCAGCTGCCCTAAAGGTTAATACAAAACTTGTGCTGAAGAAAATGTGGATTGTGAAAACAGTTCTTAGGGAGAACAGACGAAAATAATTACATTTTGAAATCTATAGTAACAATATTAAACTTTAAATTATCTGTAGCTGTTAGGTTTGTAAAATACTTCTGGGGAAAGAGGAAAAAACAAACGTAAATTTTCTTTTTTTTATTTTTCTGCACCAGTCCTCTACCAAATTTCTTCACAAATACCCGGAGCAAGAATGATATAGTGACTTTCAAACTTGCCTTTTCAACTAGATAATTTAACTTTTGAATTGGGGAAGGAAATTATACTCATAATATTTGGATTTTCTATTTTGTCAACTAAATGTTTAGTTCTCTGGCTGAATGCTAATTTGTTTCATAAATCAGGAATCATTTTAAAGCTGTAGAATATACTTATTATGTTGGAAAATCAGACCAAATATTCAAAGCTTTGGCTTGGCAAGGTCAATCAACAATATTCAATAATATTTTTATTTATTAGCAATGAACAAGTAGGAAATGAAATTTTAAAAAAATCCATTTACAATAGCATCTAAAAACATGAAATACTTAAGGAAAAGTCTGTACTTTATACTTTTTTATAATTTGATAATTCTATTTTCTGAAGATATTATACCCTAGATCTGCTGTTGTGTCTATTTTTTATCGTGGAGGTATATGTATGTATAAAAACTCATTGCCATTGAGTTGATTATGACTCATAGTGACCCTATAGGACAGAGTAGAACTGCCCCCTAGGGTTTCCAAGGAGCAGCTGGTGGATTCGAACTGTCGACCTTTTGGTTAGCAGCTGAGCTCTTAACCACTGTGCCACCAGGGCTCAATATATATGAATATATATCATAAAACTTGCCACTCTAACTATTTTTAAGCACACAAGTCAGTGAAATTAATTGCTGTCACAATGTCTTGCAACCACCATAACCATCCACTTCCAAAACTTTTTCATCATTTGAAACAGAAACTCAGTAGGCATTAAGCAATAACTCCCCATTTTTCCCTCACCCTAGCCCTTGGCAACCACCAATCTACTTTTATATCTACGAATCTGACCATTCTAGATACTTCATATAAGTGAAATCATACAATATTTGTCCCTTTGTGTCTGAATTATTCCACTTAGCACAATGTTTTCAGAGTTCAGTCATGTTGTAGCATTATCAGAATTTCATTTCTCTTTATGGCTGAATGATAGTCCCTTGTATTCGCTTGTATGTATAGTAATTACTGTTAAGGAAAGACTTCTGCCACTTTGGTATTTGTTTTTTTTGTGTGTGTGTTTTGTACCATTTTTGTCTCTCATTTCCTCTCATACTGCTTTTTTTTATGTTTAGCTGGTGTTTTGGTAGTGAACCATTTTGATTTCTCATTTATTTTGTTTACATCTTTAAGATATTTTCCTTGTCATTACCATAGGGATTATACTTATTCTAAATTTATACAAATCAAATTTGAATTGAAACCAATTTAACTTCAATAGCATATAAAAATTCGGTCCCTCTAACCAATTTGTGTTGTTGTTAATTGATACGTGTGTTCACTGAAGTATCAATAAATGAATAAATAAAACCAAAAATGAAAAAAAAACTTTTGCAGTCTTTGCAGATTAGCTCTGTGCTTTGTGCTCAGAAAATTTTTTTCTGTCAGATATATTTTAAACATATGACAATGTAAGGGTACATGAGTTTTCTTTATATATTGATTTTGAGTGGATACATTTTATTTTATTAAGCCAAACTTGCAACTAAAAATAGATATTTTAATGTAAATATTTAAGGTTTAGATTTAGACAGAAATTCAGTGTTTAGTAACAGTGAATTTGCTTTACTACAATTAAATATATGTTCTCTGTTTCGTGAGTGGCCATTTTCTTATTTTCCATATAATTGTAAAATGTTTTAGGGTCAAAAACTAAAATGGTCTAATTAAAACATAATTTTTCTTATTTTTTAGTCCATGTCACGATTTATACCTCTTAGTTTCCACTTACGTTCAGTATGGACTACACCTCAACATAAAGAAAACAAAATCCTCACAACTGGACCAATAAGCAAGGTCATGATAAATGGAGAAAATATTGAAGTTGTGAAGGATTTCATTTTGCTTGGATCCACAATAAACACCCATGAAAGGAGCAGTCAAGAAATCAGAGGATGTATTGCAATGGGCAAATCTGCTGCAACAGATCTCTTTAAAGTATGAAAAAGCAAAGATGACACTTTAAGAACTAAGGAGAGCCTGACCCAAGCCATGGTGTTTTCAATTGCCTCATATGCATGCGAAAACTGGGCAATGAATAAGGAAGACCTATGAAGAATTGATGCCTGTGAATTATGGTTTTGGTGAAGAATATTAATATTCCATGGACTGCCAGAAGAATGAACAAATCTGTCCTTGAAGAAGTACAGCCAGAATGCTCATTAGAAGAAAGGATAGTGAGACTTTGTATCACTTTTTTTGGACATGTTATCAGCAAGGACCAGTCCCTGGAGAAGGACATCATGCTTGGTAAAATAGAGGGTCAATGAAAAAGAGGAAGACCCTCAACCAGATGGATTGACACAGTGGCTGCAACAATGGGCTCAAACATAGCAATGATTGTGAGGATGGCACAAGACCAGGCAGTATTTCATTCTGTTGTACATAGGGTTGCTCTGAGTTGGAATCAACTCAATGGCACATACTAACAACAACATCTACTCACTATGAGTCAGAATCGATGTGATGGCAACAGGTTTGGTTTTTTGGTGCCTTCCACTTGAGGAACCCTGGTGAAGCAATGGTTAAGCACTCGGCTGCTACTCAAGTGGTTCAAAACTACCAGCAGCTCCATGGGAGAAAAGACCTGGCAATTTGCTCCTGTAAAGATTACAGTCAAGAAAACCCTATGGAGCACTTTTAATCTGTCCTATAGGGTCACTATGAGTTGGAATCAATTTGACGGTACACAGCAACAACAACAACCTTCCACTTTATCACTTTTTCTTGTTTCTTATTCCTGGCAAATATAATGTGATCTGATTCTACACTACCTCTCTAACAAATCAAGGATCATTAATAATCCTATGAGAATATTATACCAGATCAATTCCTATATTTTCAACTTCAGTAAGCGGAATCAAACCACAAAATTTTGCTAAAAGCCAAAAAAGGAAGAAAAATCCTGTGATATATATAAGATAACCATACAGTATATGATCTAAGTTGAGGCATTTCTGAGAATGTGGAAGAACAACTTTATTTTTTTATTGTGAAGAGTACATATATATACAACAAATATTTGCCATTTCAACATGTCCATTTGTCATTTTTTACATGTACAATTCAGCAACATTAACTACATTCTTCCTGTTGTTCAACTATCAACACCATCTTTCTCCAATTCTTCCATCACCCTTAACAGAACCTCAGTGCCCCATAAGCAATGACTCCCTCTTTCCTCTTCCTTGCGCCCCTGGTAAGTACTAGTAAACTTTGGTTTCTACATATTTGTCTATTCTAGATATTTCATGTAAGTGGTGTTATAGATTGAATTGTCTCCCCAAAAAATATGTGTCAGCTTGGTTAGGCCATGATTCCCAGTATTGTGTGATTGTCATCCATTTCATAATTGATGTAATTTTCCTATGTGTTGTAAGCCCTAATCTCTGCCTATGTTAACGAGACAAGATTGGGTTATGTTAAAGAGGATTAGAGTGGGATATAACACCCTTATTCAGGTCACATCCCTGATCCAATATAAAGGGAATTTCCCTGGGGTGTGGCCTGCATTACCTTTTATCTTACAAGAGATAAAAGAAAAGAGAAGTGAGCAGAGAGTTGGAGACCTCATAATACCTAGAGAGCAGTGCCAGGAGCAGAGCATGTCCTTTGGACCTAAGGTTTCTGTGCAGAGAAGCTCCTAGACCAAGGGAAGATTGATGACAAGGACCTTTCTTCAGAACTGACAGAGAGAGAAAGACTTCCCTTAGAGTTGATGCTCTGAATTTGGACTTCTAGCCTCCCAGACTGTGAGAGAAAATAAATTTGTCTTTGTTAAAGCCATCTACTTGTGGTGTTTTTGTTATAGCAACACTAGTTAACTAAGACAAGTGGGATCATAAAATATTTCTCCTTTTGTGACTAATTTCACTCAGCATAATGTTTTCAAGTTTCATTCATGTTGTACCATGTGTCAGGACTTTCTTTCTCTTTATGAAAGAGTAATAATCCATTGTATGTATGTACCACACTTTATCCATTCATCTGTTGATGGACATTTAGGCTGTTTCCATATTTTGGCTATTGTGAATAGTGCTAAAATGAACTTTGGCATATGTTTTGGATATGTACCTAGGAGTAGGATTGCTGGATCATATGGTAAGTCTACGTTTTACTTTTTGAGGACCATCCAAACTATTTTCCATAGTGGCTGTATCATTTTATAGTTCCGCCAGAAATGGATGAAGGTTCCAATTTCTCCACATCCTTACGAACACTTGTTTTTTTTAAATCATAGCCATCTTAGTGGGGAGGAAGTGCTATCTCATTATGGTTTTAATTTGCATTTCCTGATGACTAATGATGTTGAGCATCTTTTCATTTGCATATTGGCCATTTGTATTTCTTCGTTGGTGAAATGTATATTCACACCTTTGCCTATTTCTTAATTGGGTTATTCGTCTTTTTGTTGTTATGGAGTTCTTTGTGTGTACTACCTATTAAACCCTTAACAGATATATACTTCCCCAATTTTTTTCTTCTATCTATAGGCTGCCTCTGCACTTTATTGATAAAGTCCTTTAATGCATTTTTTTTTAATTTTGAGGAAGTTTCATTTACCTATCTTGTTTTTTGTTGCTCATGCTTTTTGTGTCATATCTCAGAATCCATTGTTAAGTACTAAGTCCTGAAGCAATACCCTTATGTTTTCTTCTAAGAGTTTTATGATTTTAGTTTTTACATTTAGATCCTTGAAGCATTTTGAGTTAGTTTTCATATAGGTATGAGGTATCAATCCAACTTAATTTTTTTGCACGTGGAAATTCAATTGTACCAGCACCATTTATTAAAGAGACTATTCTTTCCCCATTGAGTGAACCTAGCACTCTTGTTGGAAATCACTTAACCATAGCTGCGTGGGTTTAATTCTGAACTCTCAATTCTATTCCTTTGGTCAATATGTCTGTATTATACCAGTACTAGACTGTTTTTATTATTGTAACTGGATAGTACGTTTTGAGATTGGGACACGTGAGTCCTCTTACTTTGTTCTTATTTTTCAGGATTGTTTTGGCTATTCAAGACTGCTTCCAGTTCCATATAAATGTACGGATTGAATTTTTCATTCCTACAAAGAAGGTTGGTGGAATTTTGATGGGTATTTCATTGAATCTAGAGATTGCATGATTAATATTGACATTTTAACAATATTAAGTCTTCTAATCTATGAACATGGAATGTCCTTCCATTTACTTAGGTCTTCTTTAATTTATTTCAATAATGATTTACAGTTTTTAGTGTACAGTTCTTTCACTTCTTAGGTTAAATTTATCCCTCAGTATTTTATTATTTTAGATGCTATTGTAAATGGAAACGTTTTCTCAATTTCCTTTTCAGAGTGCTCATAGCTGATGTATAGAAACCCAACAGATTTTTGTACGTTGACTTTGTATCTTGCCACATCACTAAATTTGTATATTAGCTCTAATAGTTTTGTTGTGGATTCTTTTGTGATTATCTGCCTATCTATTTGTCTGTCTATCTAATCATGTCATCAGCCAAAAGAAATAGTTTTATATCTTCCTTTTGATTTGGATACCTTTTCTTTCTTTTTCTTGCCTAATTGCTCTGGCAAAGACTTCCAGATTTAATAGCAGTGGTGACAGTGGGCATCCTTGTGTTGTTCCTGATCTTAAGGGGAAAGCTCTCAGTCTTTTTGAAGCAGGACACTTTTAATAATAGCATTAGGAGACAAATATGAACTAGATTTCCCCATATAAATGGAATATGTGATAACAAATAATAGTCTTATTAAGGACATTGTTATTAAAAATATTCCTATGATTTATTTCATATTATCATAGGTTAGTATAGGAAATCAAACTAATGATGTTCTGATAACTTGTATATGTTTTGGTAATCTACTGAAGCATTTTTATTTTAAAATTATATAATAAAGGAGAACAATTTTGAAAATCAGTGATAGATTTCTGACTTTCACACACATACATACAACATGCACACACACACACACAAATAGTCTTTGTAACATAACTACAAATCACAAGATATAAAGAAAACAAAAAGAAACTGGGGTGGATGGATTAAGACCATATAAAATGTAAACTCTCATAGAGTTGTTGATCAATGTTTGTTAATTCTGATGAAAGATATGTGAAAAATTAAATTGATAGTTCAAATGAATAAAAATATTCTACACTGTTTCTTGGAGTCCATCATATTTGAAAATAATATAGTTAGAGCAAGCAAATGTGTCCACATGTCATCACCAAATAAATTAAGCTAAGCAAGAGACAAGGAAAGAAAGGATTGTAGTCTAGAAGTAAATAATGATAAAGGAAAGCAAGATAAATTAAAATAAATTACCCCAAGTGTGAAACTGGCAGATGGAATGCAGTTTTGAAAGAAAAAATAAAGCTTTCAAAAATAATAATTCAAACTGTAAAGATTTGGAATGTAAAGATGAAGAAATATGATTGAATAATATGTGAGGAATGAAGATCTAAATTTATTTTATATAGTCAAAAGGCATTATTAAAAATATAAAGAAGCACATGGGTTCTGAGTAATGATGGAAGAAATATAATGATAATTGATTTACTCTCTCGTATGTTATATTGTTCATGATAAGATAAAATAAGGTATATGTTTTCAATAGTCATGAAGACAGTAAATATTAGCCAACAGTAATTAATAATAGTCTAGTAGTGATGTGGAGAGTAGTAAATGTAGGAAAACACTAGATATATACTAGACAATTAAATTTAGAGTTGCAAATCAGTACATAAATTTCAAAAAACGATGCTAAGAAAATATATGTTACACTGAACTATACAGTCAAAAATGGTTAACCAGGCCAATGTTTGTTATATATATTTTAGCTGAGTAAAATTATATATATATATTTATATAGAAACATACATATAAACTATATATATATATATATATATACTACATGGCACCCTGGTGGTACAGTGGTTAAGAGCTCAGGCTGCTAACCAAAACGCTGGCAGTTCAAATCCACCTTGGAAACCCTGTGGGGCAGTTCTACTCTGTCCTGTATGGTTGCCAGGAGTTGGAATCAACTTGATGACAACAGGTTTGATAAACTACACAATACATACACATACGTTAGTATTAATAACTATACATTTGATCAATATACTATTAGTTAAATAAAGAAGGCCAATAAAAAATTTTTAAATTTATATATAATACATTACATAATTAAAACCTACAATACAGCTAAATCTGTTGTATATGTTTAAATGTAAGTATTTGATCTCTAGATGTAGAAAGCCTTTTCAGAATTGCAATTGATAAATGAATACTTAACATATGTATGCATGTGACTTCACAAAGATGAAATATTCAGCATGTGAAAACAATAACAATAAAGCCTAACACTAGAAAAAGTAATATAAAATTTCATACTTGGAAAATGCTTATAAAATATAA
>NW_004443968.1:16126116-16127223 GCF_000243295.1 Trichechus manatus latirostris
TATAATTAAGGCCATTTATACAAAACCAATAGCCAACATCATCCTGAATGGAGAGACTTTGAAAGCATTCCCCTTGAGAACAGGAACCAGACAAGGATGCCCTTTATCACCACTATTATTCAACATTGTGCTGGAGGTCCTAGCCAAAGCGGTTAGGCTACAAAAAGAAATAAAGGGCATCCAAATAGGTAGGGAAGAAGTCAAAGTATCTCTATTCGCAGATCATATGATTTTATACACGGAAAACCCCAAGGAATCCAGAAGAAATCTACTGGAACTAATAGAAGATTTCAGCAAAATTTCAGGATACAAGATAAACATACAAAAATCAATTGGATTCCTTTGCACCAACAAAGGGAACCTTGAAGAGGAAATCACCAAACCAATACCATTTACAATAGCCCCCAAGGAGATAAAATACTTAGGAATAAATCTAACCAGAGATGTAAAATATCTTTACAGAGAAAACTACAAGGCACTACTGCAAGAAACTAAAAGAGACCTGCATAAGTGGAAAAATATACCTTGCTCACTGATAGGTAGACTCAACATAGTGAAAATGTCAATTCTGCCCAAAGCAATCAACAGATACAATGCAATCCCGATCCAAATTCCAGCAGCATTTTTTAATGAGATGGAGAAAAAAATCACCAACTTCATATGGAAAGGGAGGAGGCCCCGAATAAATAAAGCACTACTCAAGAAGAAGAACAAAGTGGGAGGCCTTACACTACCTAATTTTAGGACCTATTATACTGCCACGGTAGTCAAGACAGCCTGGCACTGGTACAACAACAGATACATAGACCAATGGAACAGAGTTGAGAATCCAGATATAAGCTCATCCACCTATGAGCAGCTAATATTTGAAAAAGGCCCAAAGTCCATTAATTGGGGAAAAGACAGTCTCTCTAACAAATGGTGCTGGCGTAACTGGATATCTATATGCAAAAAACTGAAACAAGACCCATATCTCACTCCAAGTACAAAAACTAACTCAAAATGGATCAAAGACTTAAATATAAAATCAAAAATGATAAAGATCATGGAAGAAAAAATAGGGACAATGCTAGGAGCCCTAATACATGGCATAAACACAATACAAAC
>NW_004443968.1:16127323-16134452 GCF_000243295.1 Trichechus manatus latirostris
GAAATAATAAAATATTATTTACTATATTATGTTTCAAAATATTAAAAGAAGTACACAACTTACTGTTTAAATAGTTTAGACAGACTGGATTATGAAATTTTTCTCAAAAAAATTGGAAAAAGTCATAATATTTAATTCAACAAATATTTGCGTTCTTACATTTTGCAATATTTAGTGACAAGCACTTATAAGCATATAATTTCATTTTATTTATTTTCTTATGTATTATTATATTTACCTAGTTTTACATTTAAAAGAATATAAAATGATATAGAATAAAATGCCTCTCACAGCTGGTCTGTCAGCTATGAGGTTCTATGGTTCGTGGACAAGTAATGTTATTTTTTCTTACATATTTTATCAGACTATATACAGCGCATACAAGCAGATACGTATACGATATACCTATATGATGAAACAGACTTTGGTGTAAGATGCTTAGTTATTGGATCCAGTAGTTGATGTCCAAAGCAGATGGGCTAAAATTCTTATGTTGGAGGGAGTGGAGAGATAAGAGGAAGCGCAAAGCTGGAAAGGGAAATAGTAGTTAACACAATTTCAGGAAACAGGAAGACAGAGGGTGAGTCGGTGGAAATTCTCTTTCCTATTTCAAATGTATGAAACAACTGGGGTCACTGGATTTTCCATTATTTTATCCAATATCTTTAAATATTTGATAATTTTGGAATTTTTTAAAATCTTTTGGAATTCATCCTGACGTCAAATGAGAGATGTAGGTCCAAAAATACATATATTGTTTATTGATAAGCGAATTGTTCACCCACTGATTTCAAACTTTCCTTCTGTCCCCTCTCTTAATTTTTGTTATTTATAGCTTTTCTATACGCTTTTATGGTATATAAAACTAGCATTCTTTGTCCCAATATTTCCTACAGTTGTTTTTTCCAACAGTTATATGTGTTCAATATTCAGTTCCTAACATTTTGGCTAATATTTTCAATCACCTTTTGCATGGCTAAAGGCTGTCCTATTGTCAGTTTCTTGCATGCTCAAAGTTGTTTGTCTCTCCCATTATATGTGAATAACTAGAAGGGAAAAATTTAGAATGGCTTTAAGACAACTCCAGATGGTCTGTACTAGAAATGACTTCGGAAAAATTCTCATGGAAATTCACTGAGAACTAAGGATTGTATAGAAAGACAAATAAATTATTGGAAAATAAACAAACAAAAAATAATGGAACAAAGCATACATTCAAAGATAAAGTTAATGAAAATATTTTTGAAATAAAAGAAGTTGCTCTAATATTTTAAGAACTATCTTACATTTTGCAACATTCATTGAAGCTAGATGGATAACTTGACCAGTTTAATTCAACAACCTATGAGCAATCATGAAATGCGTTTACTTCTAGGTAAAGGCATTGAGGAGCTAAGGTGTTTCCCTCATTCCTATCTTTTTTTGCTATGGCAACCTGGATGGTCAGATGGCCCATATGACCGAGCTCCAAAATGGGCGTGAGTAGCTGACCAAAATCAGGGAGAAATAAATATTTGCTGTATTTGAGAAGTTGATGTTTGTCTGTTACAACAAATAGAGCTTAACATCTTATCTTCTGGGGAGAACTGAGCAATACCAGGGAATCTCCTCTGCCTCTCTTGAATATTGATAATTTTTACCTTTAAGGCATTTTAATTTTTATTTATATTTTGTTGCTCTTTCTTTATTTCTATTTTCTATGCCCCTTACTAAATTGCCAGCAGTGTTGATTCTCCCTTATTCTCTTTCTAATTTTATCTTCATTCATGTGATAAGTTTATTTTTTTCTGTTTTCTAAGATTGTTGAAGTGTTGTCCCTTGATTTTATACTTTTTTTGTTCATATTTGAAGGCACTTGAAGATGGTATACTAAAATCCCCTAATAACACCTTTATATTAACTAATTTGGTAGTTGCATTCATTTATAGGTTGTTTATGTTCCTTCTAACAATTTTATAAGTTAAGATTTAAAGCATATACTCTTAGGGTATCTAAACAACCCAACATCTGATCAAATGTACCTTGCTATAATAATTTTGCTTTAAATATATTGTTTTAAAATAGAATAAACAATGTGTTAATAAAATGAAAGTTTTCATAATGTTAATAAATCAGTATTAAATATTAATTTAGTGTGTGCTTTGGATTGTATTTTTCAAAAGTAACATAAAATTTTACTTTTGAAATGATATGGCATGTTCCAAAATGACAACACTGAAAAACAAAATAGCTGAAGTCTATGGAGTTGACTGTGTAACATGCAACATTGCTAAATGTATAATTTCTACTACAGTTTATTTTTTAAAATGGATTCCATTCGATTTTGCATATGAACAGTTTATGATTGTGAATAATGACAGTCTTACTTCCATTTTGTATTTGTATACATTTACCTTTTTTTTTTTTCTTGGTTGATTGAATTTTCTAGACTTCTTATACTATTTGAATAGAATTGGTGAGTGTGGACATACTTTCTTTATTCCTAAGGGGGAGGCAAAGTGTTCAACATATCACCATTTTTCTGATGTTAGCAGTAGACTTATGTAGAAATCCTTTATCATATTGAAAAAAGTCTCTTCCTATTTTTAGTGTGCTGAGAAGTTTCATATTGATGGGTTTGTATTTTTTTTCTCTTTTATACTGATAATGTGGTAAATTATATTGATTGATTTTGGATGTTAAACCAATTCTGCGTTTCTGAGGGAAACCCCAATTGGTCGTGATAAATTATTATCTTTACATATTGCTGGATTTAATTTTCTGGTATTTTAATGATTTTTCTATGTTCATGAGGGATGTTAGTTTCTTTTTTCTTTTTCTTTTTTTAAAATTATTAATGCCTTTGTTAAGTATTGGTATCCTTTGAGAAGTGTTCCTTTGCCTATTTTCATAAAGAGTTGATGTTAGGTCAGTATTTTTCCATCCCGAAATGTTTGATAGAATTCACCAGTGAGGTTGTATCTGTGCCTGGATATTTTGTAGAAAGTTAAAGTTATTTGTTAAAACTATTGAGATTTTCAATTTCCTCTTGTATCTATTTTGGAAAATTGTGTTTCTCAATCTAAAATAATGCTCCTCACCATTAATGAAGTTCCCTCAGAACTCAATCTCTTAGATATTCCCCAGATTTTGTAGACACATATTGACAAATTTTTGTAATTATTTTTGGGTGTTAAGTCTTTACTCCTATCATTAACACTATAATTAGATATTCTTTGGCATTCTAGGATATAATTTTATGGGCAAGTACAGAAACATTGAGAGGCGAAGGATGAAGCCTGAGGAGAATTCATTTCTTTTTATAAGATATGGCCCTTGTAAAGTGGAGTGTATTGGGGGACTATACTGTATTCAGAGAAGTTAGATACACTATTATCCAACAAAGGAAGGGAGTCCTTTGGAGGGCCTCTTGTAGGTGAGAAAGAAAACTCAAGTTCTCTTAAAAGTTTTCATATATCCAATTAAGGGTCTAACTATATTTTATTTAACACCCAGATTTTCTTTGAAAAAATATTAAAAAAGACAAAAATGTGAATTAAATTGGTTTTATTTTGAAGGTATAGGAATTATGATTAGAATTTATTTTTCAGCTACTTTACCTTTTTTTTCACTAAAACATTCATTTAACATAGTCATAGAAAACTCCTCAGTTGCAGTCCATGCTTGATGCAGTAAATTGAAACAGATAGGAATTCTCTTTAGCCTGTCTATTGTTAGAGGAAAATACCACTCCACAGATATTGGAATCCTCATTTCACTCATGCTACCTGAAACCTTGAATTCAATCATCATGCTATTCCAAAGCCCAATGAATGATAATTTAAATAGCATTTCTACTACTTGGTGATATTACTCGCCACCTGTTGTTGTTGCTAGGTGCTATCAAGTCAGTTCCGACTCATAGTAACCCTATGCACAACAGAATGAAACACTGCCTGGTCCTGTGCCATCCTCCTGATAGTTGCTATGTTTGAGCCCATTGTTGTAGCCAATTTGTGGATTTTGTCAATCCATCTTGTCAAGGGTCTTCATCTTTTTCACTGACCCTCTACCTTACCAAGCATGATGTCCTTCTCCAGGGACTAGTCCCTCCTGGTTGCCAGCTACCCTCCTGTAAACATTACTGGCTTTTTCACTGCCTTCAAGTCTAGAAGTTAAATAACCAATCTTAAATTCCTCATTCTTCTCTGAGTATTTCTTGTCTGAAATACATTTGCTCATATCAAAATTTTAGCAGAATAGGTTTTGGGGTGCATAGGTGATAGAAAGCAAGACAGATTGTCTTATTTCAAAACAAACAAACAAAAAGCAACAACAAAAAACCCAAACCAGTTGCCATGTAGTCAATTCCAACTCATAGCAACCCATGTGTTTCAGAGCAGAACTGTGCTCTATAGTGTTTTCTTGGGTGTGACCTTTCATAAATTCAGTGCAATGGATTTCTGTTATATATGGTATTCTGGCCTTGGGTTTATAAATCTGTCAAAACGATTGGTTGGACCACAGCCTGCCCTGTGATTGGTCTATTTATGTACCTCACAGGGATTGGTCAGTTTACTGTGCAAATAGGGTATGTAAAACTATGCAATAGGATAAAGTGACCTTTTGGGAATTGGTCCTTTTGTGGCCCACTCGGAGGACCATGCTGTGAAATTGATAAGGAGCTTGCTTATCTAAGCAGACAACCCAACAGAGGTTTTCAGAGAGGCAATGGAAGAAAGAGGAAACCTCCTAAAATGCCTGTAATACAGGCCAAAAGCTGTAACACTGAGATAGAACTAAACAAAATGAGAAGGAGGCAGCAGTATGAGTAGCAGGAAAAATGGAACCAGCCTATGGTGGTGCTTGCTGGCCCACAGAGAGAGAAAAAACTGAGTGCCTTCAGGCAGGAAACTCGCTGGCAGAGTAGAGTGCATCTGGGCACTTGTCTGTGGATTCAAAAGAGCTGTGACACTTGCCTGAGCAGGGCAGAGGCCTAGCAGGGCCCAACAGCAGAGAAGAAGCCTCAGTCTTCCAGGCAGCATGACAGTAGCCGAAGGCAGAGAGCCAGGCACAGCCAAGAGAAGGACTTCCCAACAAGCGTGGCCGAGAAAAAGCTGAGAGCTGTCTTGGCTGGAAGAGCAATATGGCAAGGAATTGTGAGCAGCTTTGAGAAGCTGAGAGTAAACTCTGGCTGACGGCTACCAAAAAAGAAAAAACTCTAGTCTTACAACTACACAGAATTGAATTCTGTCAACCATCTTGTGAGTTTAGAAGAGGATCTTGAAGAATTTTAAGAGCAGCTAGGGATAAAAGAAAAGTCATCTACAAAGGAGAGTCAATTAGAATAAGCTCGGACTACTCAGCAGAAACCAAGCAGGCTAGAAGGCAATGGGATGACATATTTAAAGCCTTGAAGGAAAATAACTGTCAGCCAAGAGTTATATATCCAGCAAAACTGTCTCTCAAATATGTTGGCGATATTAGGGCATTTCCAGATAAACAGAAGTTCAAGAATTTGCAAAAACCAAACCAAAATTACAAGAAATACTAAAGGAAGTCCTACGGTTAGATAGTCAATAACACCAGCTAAAAACTCAAGAATAAAACACAGGACAGAGCAACCAGATATTAACTCAGATACGGAAATCGAAATTACATCAAAGCTATAACACTGAAAATAAGGAAACAGATATCAATATGTAAAAAATAAGATAATATTAAAACAAAAAAAGAGGGACTTAAAAAATAGAGACATTGATTTTCTATATGAAGGGGAAGTTAAGGTGATATAAAGTAATAAAAGACTGGTATAAACTTAGAAAATTAGGGGTAAATATTAAGGTAACCACAAAGGAATCTAACAATCCTACAAATCAAAATAAAAAACTAGAAAAACATAAAGACACAGCAAACACAAAATCTACAACAAAGAAAAAGATGAAAAATAAACACATCAAGAAAAACAACTAAGCACAGAAAACCGAGGAGAACAAAGAAACTGTGAACAACACACAAAAGGAGATATCTAGATGACAGCACTAAACTCATACCTATCAATAATTATGCTGAATGTAAACGGACTTAATGCACCAATAAAGAGTGGCAGATTGGATAAAAAAGCATGATCCATCTATATGCTGTCTACAAGAGACGCACCTTAAACTTGAATACACAAACGGGCTAAAACTCAAAGGATGGAAAAAAAATATCAAGCAAACAACACTCAAAAAGAGCAGGAGTGGCAATATTAATCTCTGAAAAAATAGACTTTAAAGTAAAATCCACCATAAAGGATAAGGAAGGGCACTATATAATGATTAAAGGGTCAATACACCAGGAGGATATACTATAATAAATATTTACGCACCCAACAACAGGGCTCCAAAATACATCAAACAAACTCTAACAGCTCTGAAGAGAGAGATAGACAGCTCCACAAAAGTAGTAGGAGACTTCGACACACCACTTTTGGTGAAAGACAGAACATCCAGAAAGAAGCTCAACAAAGACAGAAGAGCTAAGTGCTACAATTAACCAACTTGATCTCATAGACATATACTGAACACTGCACCCAACAGCAGCCAAGTATACTTTCTTTTCCAATGCACATGGAACATTCTCCAGAATAGTTGACATATTAGGCCATAAAGCAAGCCTTAACAAAATCCAAAACATCGAAATATACAAAGCATCTTTTCTGACCATAAAGCCATAAAAGTGGAAATCAACAACATAAAAAGCAAGGGAAAAAATCAAACACGTGGAAACTGAACAACACCTTGCTCAAAAACTACTGGGTTATAGAAGAAATTAAGGATGGAATAAAGAAATTCATAGAATCAAACAAGAATGAAAACACATCTTACCAGAACATTTGGTACACAGCAAAACCAGTGCTCAGAGGTCAGTTTATAGCAATAAATGCACACATCCAAAAACAAGAAAGGCTCATAATCAAAGCGTTAACCCTACAACTGGAACAAGTAGAAAGAGAGCAGCAAAAGAAGCCTATAGATGCCAGAAGGAAGGAAATAATAAGAATTAGAGCAGAATTAAATGAAACAGAGAACAGAAAAACAATTGAAAGAGTTAACAAGACCAAAAGCTGGTTCTTTGAAAAGATCAACAAAATTGATAAACCATTGGC
>NW_004443968.1:16134552-16149374 GCF_000243295.1 Trichechus manatus latirostris
GCCCCAGACAGCATGGCCCCTGGTCTCTCCATCACCCCAGAACTAAAACAATTTCCGAGGCCAACTCTTCAGACAGGGATTGGACTGCACTGTGGGACATAAAGTGATACTTGTAAAGAATGTGCCTCTTAGACAAGTAGATACAAGAGACCAAAGGGGCGGCTTCTGTCCAGAGGTGAGATGGGAAGGCAGAGAGAGTTAGGAGCTGGCTGAATATTCACGGGGAATCAGGGGCGGAGGGGAGGAGCGTGCTGTTGCAGAATGGGGTGAGTGACGGGGGTCTCATAACAATGTATGTAAAAAAAAAAACTCTGTATGGGAGACTAACTTGAAATGTAAACTTCGTTTAATTACAACAATTAAAAAAAAAAAAAAAAGAAGAGGATCTTGAGCTCAGAAAGGAATGTAGCCAGCTGACACTTTGATTGTAGCCGCATGAAACCCTAATCAGAGAACCAGCTAGGCTATGCTTTGAAGCTCAGACAATAAATCTATGTTGTTTTAAGCCGGTAAATTTGTGGTAATTTGTTAACCAGTCATAGAGAACTAATCCACCTTGTTCAATTTCTCTGAAATTTTTATCATTTAAAATGATTTTAAACTATGAAGTAATTGCAAATGAGTATGACTGTTGTATGTGTGTTATGTGCATAAAATTGCATATTAATCTGGCATATGACACTAAAACTAGTTCTTAGCAGAAGTTCGTATTGTTTTGTGAATTCAATTATCCGACTCTTAATTTTATATAACCTGAATTAATTGTAAGTGAAGAATGCAAGAACTGGTTAAAATTATGTAAGTGGTTTGACGTTAAGTGTATAGAATCTCTTAAAATGCAAATGATCATGTTTTATCGCTAAATGAATCTTTGTCTTTGAAAGACAAATATAAAGACAAATATTATACTTTTATCTGAGAACTAGAGAGATTATGAAAATATGAAAAAATATTGAACATACATTAATACAAGCAAATAATTCTATTTAAAATTTAAAAGCATTTTATATTGACTTTTTAATTATATGATTTAAAAATTAGAGAGAATATATTATTCTCAGTTCACAGGTGAGGTGCAAAAAATTTTAAGCTAATCTCGTAAGAAAACTACACACCAAATGTATAGCTTGTCCTTGATTACAAACTGAATAGAGCTTTTCTTAAGGAAAAATATTTTTAAAAATCAAAATACTCTCTCTACTCATTCCATAATCGTAAATACCTGGCATCTAGTATACTGGAAACATTTGCTGCCAATCTAAATTAAACAAACTGTTCTTACTCCTGAGAAAACAGAAAAATATATAGTCATCATACGATGCATATTTTATTTATTTGTTTGCTTATTTATTTGCTTATGTTTTTTATTTTTTATTTATTGTACTTTAAGTGAAGGTTTACAGAACAAATAGTTTCTCATTACACAGTCAGCACACATATTGTTTTATGACATTGGTTAACAAACCCACAACAAGTCAACACTCTCCCTTTTTGAACTTGGAGGACATTTTTTCTTTTTTGGTGAAAATATACGTAGCCAAAGATACACCATTTCAAAAATTTCTACATGTACAATTCAGTGACATTGATTACATTTTTCCTGTTGTGCTGCTATTCTCACTATCCTTTTCCGAATTATTCCATCGCCATTATCTTCAACTCACTGCCTCCTAGGCTTCCTTCCCATCAAACCTTTTGAGTTGCTGTTGTCAATTTGATCTCACATAGATAATTCTTTTTGTACTTTTTAGAAGATGGTTTGCAGAACAGAATAGTTTCTCATTAACCAGTTAGTACACATATTGCCCTATGACAATGGTTTAACAACCCCACATGTCAGCACTGTCCTTTCTCAACCTTGGGTTCCCTATCACCAGCTTTCCTGTCCCCTCCTGCCTTCTTGTCCTTGTCCCTGGACTACTGTGCCTCATTAGTCCCGTTTTGTTTTATGGGGCCGTCCAATCCCCAGTTGAACGGTGAACCTCCAGAGCAACTTCACCACTGAGCTAAAAGGGTGTCCGGGGACCATACTCTCGGGATTTCTCCAGTCTCTGTCAGGCCAGTATACCTGGTCTTTTTTTTGTGTTAGAATTTTGTTCTATATCCTTCTCCAGCTCTGTACAGGACCCTCTGTTGTGATCTGGGTCAGAGCAGTCAGTGGTAGCCAGGTACCATCTAGCTGTACTGGACTCAGTCTGGTGGAGGCCTTGGTAGCCGTGGTCCATTACTCCTTTGGATTAGTCTTTTCCTTGTATCCTGTTCACTTTATTCTCCCTTGCTCTCGAAGGGGTGAGAGCAGTGGAGTATCTTAGATGGCTGCTCCCAGTATTGGCTTATGTTTTAATTTGAAGCAATCATTTCTTTAAAAGTGCATTACTATGGAAGGAGGTGTTAGATTAATAATTACTACTGGCTTTATACTGGGCAATGGTGGTTCTTTGGTAGAATTTTCACCTTTCATGAGAGAGATCCTGGTATGATTACTGGTCAATGCACCTTATGCGCAGCCACCACCCATCTGTCGGTGAAGCCTTGTGTGTTGCTGTGATGCTGAACCGATTTCAGTGGTGCTTACAGACTAAGATGGACTAGGAAGAAATACCTGGCAATCAACTTCTGAAAATCAGCCAACGAAAACCCTATGGATCACAATAGTCTGATATGGCACAAGGACCAGGCAGCATTTGATTCCATTATACATGGGGTCACCATGAGTTGGCGCTGACTCCACAGCAGCTAACATCATAACAACAACAACTGGCTTTGTATAAAAATACTGAAGAATGAACCTGCTAATGAGGGACGACTCAACATAAAATGGGAGAAGGATGCTCAAGAGGTGCCTAGGACCTTATTCAGTGCAGCTTTAACTTTCCAAGATAACCAGGTACTTAATGCATTTTAACATCTGACAAAATATACATGTGAACTAATTTCTGAATCTAAAATATAAAGTAAATAATATAAAAAATGGAAAGTTGTATTTTGTCCAGAGATTTGCTTTCATCATGAAAAATCATAATTATTTTAATAATATGAATTATTATTAAATCAATTTTTATTATCTGAGAATGAGAAATAGTCACTTTTGACAAATGATATTTAAAACGTACGTCATGAAGATTTGATTGTTATTCTAATGCATTTTTCTTATTTTGCTTTCTGATTTTTAACTAGAAAGATAAAATATAGAATCCTACTAAGTAATAATTTATAATCAATATTGTTCAATGGAAATTTGAGATCCTCAAATATTTAATTTGTTTATACTATTGGATTCTTTATTCATAAAAGTAAATTTAAAGTTTTAGTTCAGAATCCTTACTGATGTATAAATTTTAAAAATATTTAATGCTGTTTTATATAGTAAAATATCACCTTGATAAATAAAAAATAACACAATAAGTACTTATAGTGTAATGAAAATTTTTTTTTTAACCTGACAAGACTATTACACATTTTTTACAATGTGGCAAAATGAAGATTTACATAAAGTTTTAACTATTTCTGTTTTAATCCAAGTTCCATTGATTTACTTGATTTCCCCAGGCAGACGGTAAATTTTTTGACATTTAAAGAATTCCCCTAGCAACATGTTTTTCAATGCATTGTACTCTGCCAATTATGATCATTCCAGTTCATTAGATGCTGTCTGGAAACAAAAGGAATGAAGCAGAAATACTCCCTACTGATACATTATTTTTGGAGGATTAGCATTACACAATTAGCAAATGTTATTAAATGTCTTCAAGTATCATTAGTGAAGAAGAATGGAAAACTGTTTAATGGTTACCCCTCTCTGTGTTTTAAATGGATTGATAGTGCATGAAGCCATTTAAAGCTATAAAGTATAAGAAGACAGGCAGGACCATCTGTTTTATATATTCATTATCTTACACATTTTATTTTGCATAATTATTTCCTTAAAAAAGTATTCATCGAACTGATACCATGTTTATTAAAGAAGGTTAAACACCTGCACATACCTCTGATTAAAACTTAACTTTAATAACATTTTGGTGATATTTATATTCAAATTAAAATGTATAACTTTTATTTAACTTTCTATACTCCCCAAAATATTGTCATTAGAATACCTGACTTGTAATGATATAGAAGCTCTTACAATTCAAATAATAAGCTATTTTTAAATGAATCTTTCATTGTCTTGAAAAGCCAAATTTTCAAAAATTTATCATTTGATCTGAAAAAACATGCTGCTAATAGAATATTTAGATAATAGTCAAATATCTGTCATTAACAAAAAATCTCAAGAATTTAACTACTGAAGTTTTTTTTTTTTTTTTTTATGGTATTTAGTAGACTATGAATCAGATCCAGTATAGATTCATTTCGTATTTTTGCTGAGGAAGAAAGGTACGAGAGTGGAGTTGGAGCAATATACGTGAATCATTACATCCCCATTTCCTACAAAGCAATGGAGCTAGCAAGCCAAGGCTCTGTAATAAATTAGAAAGATGTGCTACATAATTCAGTTTCCCACATAGGAATCTTTGCGTAATTTTTTAAAATCTAAAGAAGTCTTATTCCCCAAAAACTAAATAACATCTTGCTGTAATATAAACCATAAGATCCCAAATGCAAGAAGAAAAACCACTGCAAACGTCAATAAAGCAGCCCCTAGAATGTCCCATGAATTTGTTATTCACACTCATTTAAAAAAAATTGAAACTGAATAATGTGTAGAGCAATAGTATTTACTGATGATGAATAATTTATTTACTATTCCAATTATAAATATTTACCATGGCTCTCAAAAAAGAATTACAGAGAATCAGAAAAAAGAAAAAAGTAATCAAATATTCTTATCACAATGACTGCTTTCACCAGCAGAAGTCCATTAGAAGTCAATATCTTTTGATATTCAGTTAATTAAAGTAGAAAATTTTGCCCTCCTCACTTTTAACTTTATGTTAAACAAATATTTAAAGAATATCCATTTGAAGGAGTGCCTCGTTAGAATGTTTTCCTAGTCTGGCTATGCAGAGTCATACCCATACCATATTATGGAGTCAATTCCATGGCAATTATTAACAATAACAGTGGATACACAATATATGTTGTTAGTTGCAGTCAAGTTGATTCCTACTCATGGTGAACCCATGTGTGCAGAGTAGAACTGCTCCATAGGATTTGCAAAACTGTGACCTTTCAGGAGGAGATCACCAGGCCTATCTTCCAAGAAAATAAAAAACAGATGTAGGTAAGAAGGAGCAAAAGGAAAACAAGGAACAGAAATAGGCTAGTGCAAAAATGGGTCCCTGTGTTCCCATGAGAGGACACTTGTCTGTTTCCTGTATTATCTCTGGCTGGACCCTCAGGAGTGCTTGGGTCTGGGCACGGAGACAGCAGGATGGCCTTTGAACACACTTTCAGGCAGATGAGATTCACATTCTTCCCACCCTTACTTTATCTGTGTGTTCAGACACTTAAGAATCTCTAGAGTCAGAAAGACAATTACAAGTGAATTGATGGATAGGTAGATGGTGTATTAGCAGAAAAGATACCAGAATGCAGCACAGAAGACAAGAGTAGAAACCAAAATGTATATTAAAAGAAATATACAGTAAGTAGGATTTTGTATTATTTGATAAGTCCATAACAGTTAGTTAGTGCAAGATTCTTTACTACAGCTAAAGAAGTCGATTGTATCAAAGTAGTTTTTAAAATCTGCTGTGATGCTTCCACATTTTAGAATTGCTCTCTCGGGAATTCCACAGTGCTATGATGCTAGAGAAGCCCATGGAATTTGATCTACCTTGATGTATAAGGATTTGTGACAGAAGCTGTCCATGGTAATATTCTACCCCATATCTTATAATATTTTATTCTCTTAATTTTTTGAAAGCCATCAAGAGGGATTTTTTCTCATTTGTTTTTATTTTGCAGGCATCTTACCCAGTCAACAAAAGCAGAAGTCAGAATTCTTTGCCTAAACTGACCAACAACAATCATCCCAGCCACCACTCATCTGTCGGTACTGTGGTGGCTTACATGTTGCTGTGATGCTGGAAGCTATGCCACTCATATTAAAATACCATCAGGGTCACCCATGGTGGACAGATTTCAGAGGAGCTTCCAGACTAAGACAGACTAAGAAGAAGGACCTTGCGATTTACTTCTTAAAAGTTTGGCCAGTGGTAACATTATGAATAGCAAATGAACACTGTCTGATACAGTGTGGAAAGATGAGCACTTCAGGTTGGAAGGCACTCAAAATATGACTGCGGAATACTGCCTCTTCAAAGTAGAGTCACCTTAATGACGTGGATGGAGGAAAGCTTTCGAGACCTTCATTTGCTGATGTGCCACTACTCAAAATGAGAAGAAACAGCTGCAAACATCAACTAATAATCAGTACAGGGAATCTATGAAGTATGAATCTAGGAAAAACGGAAGTCATCAAAGATTAAATGGAATGCATGAAGATAAATATCCTAGGCATTAGTGAGCTAAAATGGACTGGTATTGGCCATTTTGAATGGGACAATCACATGGTCTAGTTTGCGGGAAATGACACAAGGAAGAGGAATGGCTTCGCATTCATCTTCAAAAAGGACATTTCAAGATCTATCCTAAAGTATAACGCTGTCAGTGATAGGATAATCTCCAAATACCTACAAGGAAGACCACTTAATATGACTATTATTCAAATTTATGTACCAGCCATTAATGCCAAAGATGAAGAAACTGAAGATTTATACCAAATTATGCAGTCTGAAATTGATCAAACCTACAATCAAAATTCATTGATAATTACTAGAGATTGGAATATGAAAGTTGGAGACAAAGAAGAAGGATCAGTAGTTGGAAAATATCGCCTTGGTGACAGAAGCAACGCCAGATATTACATGATAGAATTTTGCAAGACCAACGACTTCTTTATTGCAAATACCTTTTTCAACAACATAAGCAGTGACTTTACACATGGACCTCATTGGATGGAATACACAGGAATCAAATCAGCTACATCTGTGGAAAGAGATTATGGAGGAGCTCAATATCATCAGTCAGAACAGGACCAGGGACCGACTGTGGAACAGACTATCAATTGCTCATAAGCAAGTTCAAGTTGAAGCTGAAAAAAATTAAAACAAGTCCACGAGAGTCCAAGTATTGAGTATATCTCACCTGAATTTAGAGACCATCTGAAGAACATATCTGACACATTAAACACTATTGATCAAAGACCAAATGAGTTGTGGAATGACATCAAGGACAGCATACATTAAGAAAGCAAAAGATCACTAAAAAGTTAGGAAAAAAGAAAAGACCAAAATTTATGTCAGAAGAAACTCTGAAACTTGTTCTTGAGTGTAGAATAGCTAAAGCAAATGGAAGAAATGAGGAAGTAAACGAGCTGAACAGAAGATTTTAAAAGGCAGTTGAGAAGGCAAAGAAAATTATTATAATGAAATGTGCAAAGACTGAAGTTAGAAAACAAAAAGGGAAGAACATGCTTGGCATTTCTCAAGCTGAAAGAACTGAAGAAAAAATTCAAGCCATGAGTTGCAATACTAAACTATTCTACAGGCAGGATATTAAACGACACAGGAATCATCAAAAGAAGATTGAAGGACTACATAGAGGCACTGTACCAAAAAGAATTGGTTGACATTCAGCCATTTCAAGAGGTAGCATATGATCAACAACTGATGGTATTGAAGAAGGAAGTCCAAGCTATACTGAAGGCATTGCAAAAAAAAAAAAAAAAAGGCTCTAGGAATTGTTGGAATACCACTTGAGATTTTTAGCAAACCTATGCAACCTTGAAAGTTCTCGCTAGTTTATGCTAAGAAATTTGGAAGACAGCTACCTGGCCAACTGACTGAAAGAGAACCATCTTTGTGCCCATTCCAAAGAAAGGTGATCCAACAGAATGTGGAAATTATCGAACAGTATTGTTAATATCACACACAAGTAAAAATTTGCTGAAGATACTTCCCCAAAAATGTTTACAGCAGTACATTGACAGGGAACTGCCAGCAATTCAAGCCAGATTCAGAAGAAGACATGGAACGAGGGATATCATTGCTGAAGTCAGATGGATCCTGGCAGAAAGCACAGAATACCAGAAAGATGTTTACCTGTGTTATGTTGACTATACAAAGACAGTCAACTGTGTGGATCATAACAAATTATTGATAAAATTGCGAAGACTGGGAATTCCAGAACACTTAATTGTGCTCATGAGGAATCTGTACATAGACCAAGAGGCAGTTGTTCGAACAAAACATAGGGATACTAAACCCAAAAAATCAAACCTGTTGCCGTGGAGTCAATTGCAATTCCCGGCGATCCTATAGGACAGAGTAGAACTACCCCATACGGTTTTCAAGGAGTGGCTGGTAGATTTGAACAGCTGACCTTTTGGTTAGCTGGCATAGCTCTTAACCACTGCATAACCAGGGCTCCAGATAGGGATACTAGGTGGTTTAAAATCAGGAAAGGTGTGATTCAGGGTTCTATCATTTCACAATACTTATTTAATATGTATGCTGAGCAAATAATCTCAGGAGATGAACTATATGAAGAACAATGCATCAGGATTGAAGGAAGACTTATTAACAATCTGTAATATGCACAAAACACGATTTGCTTGCTGAAAGTGAAGAGGACCTGAAGCATTTACTGAGGAAGATCAGAGACTACAGCCTTCAGTATGGATTACACATCAACATAAAGAAAACAAAAATCCTCACAACTGGACTAGTAAACAACATCAGGATCAACGGGGAAAATATCGTAGCTGTCAAAGATTTCATTTTACTTGAATCCACAATCAAACCTATGGAATCAGCAGTCAGAACATCAAATGATGTATTGCATTGGGCAAATCTGCTACAAAAGACCTCTTTAAAGTGTTAAAAAGCAAAGATGTCACTTTTAGGACTAAGGAGCACCTGATCCAAGCGATGCTATTTTCAATTGCTTCAAATGCATGTGAAAGCTGGACTGTGAATAAGGAAGACAAAAGTAGGATTTATGCCTTTGAAATATGGTATTAGCAAAGAATATTGAATACACCATGGACTGCCAGAAGAATGAACGAAGTCTTGGAAGAAGTACAGTGAGAATACTCCTTAGGAGTGAAGACGGTGAGACTTTGTCTCATGTACCTTGAACATGTCATCAGGAGTGACTAGTCCCTGTAGAAGGACATCAAGCTTGGTTAAGTAGAGGGTCAGCGAAAAAGAGGAAGATCCTCAATGGGATGAATTGCCACAGTGGCTGCAACAATGGGCTTAGACATAGCAATGATTGTGAGGATGGCACAGGAGCGGGCAGAGTATTGTTCCATTGTACATAGGGTAGCTATCAGTCTGAATAGACTTGATGGAACCTAACATCAACTACAAGCTCATCCCAATGACAAGAATTTATTTTATTCTTATTTGAAATAAACATTTTCAGTTCTTAAAATGAATTATAAGATTATGTTTTTGTTAATATAAAGAGGTATGTGAAAAGTAAACTGTTGTTACATGGTGAAAATTTAATTTAAAAAAAATACACTGTCTCTTTAAGTTTTAAGGGCTGTTTATGAATTACCAAGGACTGACCATCAAAATGTGGTTGGAGTTACAGATTAAAAAATTACAGTTAGAGGAGGGGAAGTGAAAGTGTTGATTTCTATTAAACATAAATACTATTTCTGATCCTGTCAATTTAATGACACCTAGTAAGCAAAGCAATACGCTGTTATTGTGTACAGGTAATGCTGAAAGCTTTCAGAATTTTTTTTTTTAAACCAGGTTAGTGTTTGTGTTAGTAAAATGCATTAACTTTTAGAGTTTGACAGACCGGACAGAATTTTCTTTATAATGATTTAATGTATGTACTTATTTTAAAATCGTTTTGAATAACTTGTTTACTATTTCTTGCCTTTATATTATTTTAGTAGTATTCAGTACTTAAAATTTAAAAGCTCTTACCTGACAGTAGCGGTACAGAGTCTGAATATGTAGTTGACATCTGGTGATCCTAATTAAACATTATCTCAAACCTCAGAACTCTCCAAAAAGAGGGCATAATGTCCTGGCTGCTGTCAAGACATTACTATATTTCTCACATACTTGTTATTTTCTTTGGTAACTAGTGATTCTGTTCAAGTCATTAAAACAGAAAACTGCGTAATCAACATTTGAATTTAACTTTTATCCTTACAAAGCTCAACAAGTTGTAAAATTTTCCATAGAATGGAAATAAATTTCACTTGCCCTTTGGAGACTCTCTGAATCTACAGTGAGACTGCATTTGAGGTTTGAGGCTAGCTCTTCACTATTTACCCTATCAATGCTTCATTAGTCACTTCTTCCTCCCACCAAATTAAATGATTTCCTCCTCTTGGATGATCTTATTCACCAGCGATACAATGAAGACTTGTACTATGGAGAATTTCAGATGTGTATATCATGGTCTAATGAAACGCCATCACTCAAATACAGTACCCATCAACTCAAGGCCAATTCTGACCTATTCATACCACTTCTATATCCCATAATCTGGAGCAAATCTTGAAATCCTTATTATTTCTTCTACAAGCACCTGCATCTTCAAAAGATAAAAACTTGTTTTTTAAGCTGACCACAGAACAATGGTTTTTAACACACGCACACACACACACACACACACACACACACACACATTAATTCTACTTAATATTATCTAATATTAGTATTAACTACTTATGCTCAAATGTCCAATTCCATAGGCCTTAATTAGTTTTTACATTTTGCTTGAATCCTGATATAACCAATTCCAAACACTGTGATTGATTGATTGACATGTATCTTTATTTATTTTAATTTATATGTTTCTACCATCTCTTTATTTTTTTTGCAGTTAACGCAACAACAGAAGCAGGTAATTTTCCTATAGAAATTCTTTGTCTAGATTTTTCTTACTGTTTCTTTATGGTGTGGTTTAACATAATACTGTATCCTCTACGTATCATGATAAAGTCTAATTCATAATTTTTGCTGTGTTCTTTCAGAAATATGCAAGTACAGACTTGTTATCTCTAAAAGACTTATTTAACTATATGTATTATTGCAATAAATACAACATAGCATCGTTATGAGTTGGAACCAACCCCACGGCACCTAACAACAACAACATCATTGCAAAACAAATACCTATGTATTTAAAACACTGCCAAAAAGAGGAATGATCATCTCTGAAAATAATAACAATAAACTCTCCCTTTTATGGAGAATGCTCAGTAGACTTCAAAATCATTTTTCTACTGGGATAAAGTATAAATGAGAGAGAATGAAAGTGCAAATTGAGGGAGAATGAAATTGCACCCCTTGCCAGAATAGTTTTAAGTTTGTGTTTATTCAACCTGTATTCATCATTTTCTTGCCCACTGGATCAAGCCATGCTTCTGCAAAACCTCTGGATAACCATAGAATACCCGCTGCCATCAATTCCGATTCATAGTAACCCTATAGCACAGAGTAGAACTGCCTCATAGGATTTCCAAGGAGTGGTTTGGTGGATTCTAACTGCCCACCTTTTGGATACCAGCCAGGTCTTAACTACTGCACCACCCAGGATCCTCAACCATAGAATAAACAAAAAATAACCAAACTTGTTGCCGTCAAGTGGATTCCAACTCAAAGAATATCAAAAAATAAAAACCCATTGCCATGGAGTCAATTCCGACTCATAGCGACCCTACAGGACGGAGTAGAACTGCCCCATAGGGTTTCCAAGGAGCACCTGGTGAATTCGAATTGCCAAATTTTGGTTAGCAGCCAAACTCTTAACCACTATGCCACCAGGGTTTAGCTGGGTAAAATATCTTTAGACTTGATAACTACTATGCTCCCTAATGAGTGATGACTATATTTTGTCACAGAACCTTTTCTTAGAGAAGCTTCTACTTTAGGTGGGTCGCTCATATCTGATTCCAGAATGAGAATCAGTAAATAGATTCTTCTATTCCGCAGGAATTGGTAGACTGAACTTAGGTTAAAAGACAACAAACAACAGTATCATTTTCTGCTTAGTTCAGTCAGTTCCCATTGCTCTAGCTCTAATTCATCCAGTTCTGGAAAAAAAAAAAAAAAAGGAGTTTATTATATTTTAGGATCAAATATCTGGTTAAAACTTAGCAAAACACAAGCAGAAATAAATATAGTACACAAGAAATATCAACTAATTAACTGATTAACAGATGAAAAATGACCTAACTGCTGTTACTGTCAAGTCACTATTGTAAAGAAATTAATTCATCATGTTACATTTATAGAAGCATGATTCATGGTATACTTACTGTGATATAGGTAACTTGGAGACAGAAACAAATATATATTTTTCTCAAAGAAACTTAAATAACAAATATCCCTTACATGTAAAAATAATCTTAAATAATAATGTATCATAAATTTATTAATTTAATCATATATTTGACAAATTTATGACTATTTAAATAATTCAGCTTTTATATATTTACATGTGTCCAAATTTTTTTTGAATTTTTTTAAATTGTATTTCAGGTGAAGGTTTACAGAACAAATAGTTTCTCATTAAACAGTAGTACACATATTGTTTTTTGACATTGGTTGAAAACCCCACGACATGTCAACCCTCTCCCTTCTCGACCTTTTTTTTTTTTTTGGTGAGAATATACATAGCCAAAGATATACCATTTCAAAAATTTCTACATGCACAGTTCAGTGACATCTACTACGCTCTTCCAATTGTGCTGCTATTCTCACTTTAGATGAAGGTTTACAGAACAAAATAGTTTCTCCTTAAACAGTTAGTACACATGTGGCCCCATGACAATGGTTAACAACCTCACTACATGTCAACACTGTCCTTACTCAACCTTGGGTTCCCTATCACCAGCTTTCCTGTCCCCTTCTGCCTTCTAGTCCTTGTCCCTGGATTGCTGTGCCTCATTAGTCCTGTTTTGTTTTATGAGTCTCTCCAATCCCCGGCTGAATTGTAAACCTCAGAAGTGACTTCACCACCTAGCTAAAAGGGCGTCTAGGGGCAATACTCGCGGGGTTTCTCCAGTCTCCTTTAGGCCAGCAAATCTGGTCTTGTTTGTGTGTGTTAGAATTTTGTTCTACATCCTTTTCCAGCTCTGTCCAGAACCCTCTGTTGTGATCCTGGTCAGAGCAGTCAGTGGTGGTAGCAGGGCACCATTTAGCTGTACTGGACTCAGTCTAGTGGAGGCCTTGGGAGCTGTGGTCCATTAGTCCTTTGGACTGATCTTTTCCTTGTATCCTGTTCTCTTCACACTCCCTTGCTCCCCAAGGGCTGAGACCAGTGGCATATCTTAGATGGCCACTCACAGGCTTTTAAGACCCCAGACACTACTCACCAGGTAGAATGTAGAACATTGTCTTTATAAACTTTGCTATGTCAGCTGAGCTAGATGTTCCCTGAGACCATGGTCCCCACAGCCCTCCACCCAGCAATTCAGTCCCTCAGGGAGTTTGGATATGTCTGTGAAGCTTCCCTGACCCTTCCTTTTACAAGTTGTGCTGGTTTCTTCAGTATTGTGTACTGTCTCACCCTTCCCCAAAGATACACCTTATCTATTGCCTATTTAGTATTCCCCCCCCCCACTCCTCCCATCTCTGGTAACCAACAAAGATTCTAATTTTTTGTGTGTAAACTTTTTCATGGGCTTTTACAATAGAGATCTCATACAATATTTGTCCTTTTGTGATTGACTTATTTCACTCAGCATAATGTCCTCCAGTTTCATCCATGTTATGAGATGCTTCACAGAGTCATCATTGTTCTTTGTCGTTGTATAGGACTCCATAGTGTGTATGTACCATAGTTTGTGTATCCATTCATCTGTTGATGGGCATCTAGGTTATTTCCATCTTTTTGCAATTGTGAACAATGCTGCCATGAACATGGGTGTGCATATGTCTGTTCGAGTGATGACTCTTACTTCTCTAGGATATACTCCTAGGAGTGGGATTGCTGAATCATATGGTATGTCTATTTCTAGCTTTCTAAGGAAGCACCATATCATTTTACAAAATGGTTGTATCATTTTGCATTCCTACCAGCAGTGCATAAGAGTTCCAATCTCCCCGCAGCCCCTCCAACATTTGTTATTTCCAGTGTTTTTGATTCGTGCCAGTAATGCCAGGGTGGGATGGTATCTCATTGTGGTTTAAATTTGCATGTCTCTAATGACCAGTGATCGCTACCATTTCCTCATGTGTCTGTAGCCACTTGACTGTCTTCTTTGGTGAAGCATCTGTTCATTTCCTTTTCCCATTTTTTAATAGGATTCTTTGTCTTTTTGTTGTAGAGGTGTTGGATTTTCATGTAGATTATAGAGATTAGACATTTGTCTGACTTGTACTGTCCAAAAATTTTTTTCCCAGTCTGTAGGTTCTCTTTTTCCTCTTTTGGTGAAGTCTTTTGAATAGCATAGGTGTTTGATTTTTAGAAGATCCCAGTTATTTAGCTTATCTTTTGGGGTTTGTGTGTTGATGGTTACGGTTTGTATCCTGTTAATGCCCTGTATTAGGGCCTATAGCATTGGTCCTATTTTTTCTTCTATGAACTTTATAGTTTTTGGCTTTATATTCAGGTCTTTGATCCATTTTGAATTAGTTTTTGTATACGGCGTGAGATATGGGTCCTGATTCATTTTTTTGCAGGTGGCTATCCAGTTTTGCCAGAACCATTTGTTAAAAAGACTGTCTTTCCCCATTTGATGGACTTTGGGCCCTTGTCGAAGATCAGGTGACCGTAGGAGGATGGATTTACATCTGGGTTTTCAATTCTGTTCCATTGGTCAATGTATCTGT
>NW_004443968.1:16157994-16159215 GCF_000243295.1 Trichechus manatus latirostris
AAAGATTAAAGAACCACAAAGTTCCCAGGGATCTCACTGGTGCAGCTATGAGGTCTGGGGAAGTCGCTCTCAGGTGTTGTAGTACAGCCTAGCTAGAAGGCGTAGAGGTATACAATGTGAGGTATTCAGGGAACATAAAGAGAAGGAAGATATAGAGAGATGAGAAACTGAGCAATGAAGAAAGACAAACAGGGAAAAAGAGGGAAAAGAAAACAAAACAAATTAAAAAAAAAAAGAACAAGAAAGGCCCACAAAAAAATAGAAAAAAAATAAAAAACCCAATGAGAAAATAAATGCTCTCAGGGATCCCTCTGCACGTATGTGCATGCTGAGGGGAAGTCTCCTTGCCAGGCAGCACTGCCTGGCCAGAAAGGGCTCCCAACTCAAGGAAAGGAAAAGAAAACAAACAAAGAATTCAGAACAAACAAACGAACAAAAGCCCCGGGATCCCACCAGCACAGCAGCCCAGACTGGGAAGCAGCTCCTCACTCAAACGGAGCTCCACAGCCCGTCAGGAAGAAGCAAAGATAGCGCATGGAGCCAGGTGTTTGAGCGAAAGGAGGGGGAGGTGGTGAGAGGTAAGGAAGAAAAGAAAAGAAACAGAAAAAAGAGCAACACTAGCAGCCAACCAATGGCACTCAGAGAGCCAGCTAGTGTGGACTGGTGTTTCTCGGACAAGAGACTGTGTCCGTGGGAGGCAGAGGGGGCCGAGTGTGGGTGAAGAAGGTTGGGGAGTGGGAAAGCATATATCACAAATTACTGGAGCTCTGCAGCCCCTCAGGAAGAAGCAAAGATGTCGCACGGAGCTAGGTATTTGAGCAAAAGGAGGGGGAGGTGGTGACAGGTAAGGAAGAAATCAAAAGAAGCGGAAAAAAGCAACACCAACAACCAACAAATGGCTCTCAGAGAGCCGGCCCGTTCAGGTGTGTGGAATCCAAGCAGCTGATGTTTCCTGGTCAAGAGATTGTGGTCGCGGGAAGCAGAGGAGGCTGAGTCGGGGTGAAGAAGGGTGGGGGTGGGAAAGCATATATAGCAAATTACTGGTTGTTTTGTCTCCCGCAGGATGCTCCGTGCGGCTGCTTTTTTGTACCCCCTGTTTGCTGGTCTCCGATAGGAGTCCAAGATGGCAGATCCGCACTGTGTTACCTGGTAGGGGAGCTCTGCATGAATCTCTCCTCACTCTCCATTCTCTCTCAGTTTTCTCCTTCCATTTGGTGCTTG
>NW_004443968.1:16159782-16161638 GCF_000243295.1 Trichechus manatus latirostris
TTTTCTTCCACTGGAAAGTCATCTGGTGTTTTATTTTGGACGCCTACTGGAACCATCCTGTCCTGTTTTTGTAAGTGTTTTGATATTGTCTGCTGTCTTCGGGGCATTCAGTAGTTATTTTTCTCATTTATTTCTTGTAGATATGTTTGTTTCATCCTCTTTTTTTTTTTTTTTTTTAATTTGGCTGTGTCTGAGTAGGCGGGCTATGTGTTCTTTGTTGTTTGTTCGTTTGTGGGCACAATACTTTTCACCTCCTTCTCCACCTGGCAGGGTCAGTTGCTTAGATATGGTACAGCAGGGCAGGTATAGTTGAAGAGGAGTTGCTGGGATGGGTTTTTTGTGGCACTTACTACAGCCACCAGGGCTGGTCAGTAATCAGTGCAGGGCAGGTTCTGGTAGGCCATGCCTGTGCTGCTTTGTGGTGTGATGTTAAGCGCAAGGTGCAGGTAAGCAGGATGGAGGGGGGAGATTGTTATGTGTGGAGCTATGATGGATATGGGAGAGAGGAGAGTGGAACAGGAGAGAAAAACATACAAACAAACAAAAAAGAGTGCTAGGGGAGCTTGCCGTTGGAGTGGGGAGATGAGAGATGGTTGTTTTGTCTCCTGCTGGAAGCTCCGTGAAGCTGCTTTCTCGTACACCCTATTTTCTGGTCTCCAATAGGAGTCCAAGATGGTGGATCTGCACTGCATTAACTGATAGGGACCTCTGCATGAATCTCTCCTCACTCTCTGTTCTCTCTCAGTTTTCTCACTCCATTTGGTGCTTGACTGAGTTCTTTATCTCTTCATTTGTTGTTTTAGGGTTTCTGGATTGCTGTTTTCTCTGTTTGGCTTAGTTTTTTGGATCTTTGCTGTGCAGGGATGGCATGGTGCTTCTGCCTAGGGCGCCATTTTGCTGGAAATTGTGTGTTCAAATATTTTTGAATGATACTTAGAAGTTGTATTTATGGGGTAAAAGTCATGTGCATTTGATAACTACTACCAAATTTTCCTCCAAAATACCCAGTTACATTTGCACTAACTAGATGTGCAATGCACATTTGTCTCACAGTTTTAGTAACACTGAACAATATTATTTCTTTGTTGATTTTGTAAGAGAAAGCATTATATTTTATGTAGTTTTATACTGTTTAATTTCTCTGGCTAGGACCTCCAGCACAATGTTGAATAAGGGTGGTGTTAGAGGTCATCCATCTGGTTTCTGTTCTCAAGAGGAATGCTTTGAAAGTCTCTTCATTTAGGATGATGTTGGCTGTTGATTTGTATAAATGCCCTTAATTGTATTGAGGAATTTCTCTTCTATTCCTATTTTATTGAGAGTTTTTATCATGAATGGGTGTTGGACTTTGTCGAATGCCTTTTCTGCATTGATTGATAAGATCATGTGATTCTTGTCTTTTATTTTATTTATGTGATGGAATACATTGCTTGTTTTTCTAATGTTGAGCCATCCCTGCGTACCTGGTATAAATCCCACTGGTCATGGTGAATTATTGTTTTGATATATTGCTGAATTCTATTGGCTAAAATTTTGTTGATGATTTTTGCATCAATGTCCATGAGGGATATCGGTCTGTAAATTTCTTTTAGTGGGGTGTCTTTAGTTGGTTTTGGTATCAGGGTTATGGTGGCTTCACTGAATGAGTTTGGGAGTATTCCATCCTTTTCTATGCTCTGAAATACCTTTAGTAGAAGTGGTGTTATCTCTTCTCTGAAAGTTTGGTAGAATTCTCCAGTGAAGCCATCCATGCCAGGGCATTTTTTTTTGTTGGGAGTTTTTTAATAACGTTTTCAATCTCTTCTTTTATTATGGGTTTATTTAGTTGTTCTACCTCTGTTTGTGTTAAGTTAGGT
>NW_004443968.1:16162659-16188045 GCF_000243295.1 Trichechus manatus latirostris
TCCTCCTGATGTATTGACCCTTTAATCATTATATAGTGCCCTTCCTTATCCTTTGTGGTGGATTTTACTTTAAAGTCTATTTTTTCAGAGAGTAATATTGCCACTCCTGCTCTTTTTGAGTGTTGTTTGCTTGATATATTTTTTTCCGTCGTTTGAGTTTTAGCCCGTTTCTGTATTCAAGTCTAAGGTGTGTCTCTTGTAGACAGCATATAGATGGATCATGCTTTTTTATCCAATCTGCCACTGTTTATTGGTGCATTAAGTCTGTTTACATTCAGCGTAATTATTGATAGGTATGAGTTTAGTGCTGTCATCCTGATATCTCTTTTTGTATATTGTTCACAGTTTCTTTGTTCTCCTTAATTTTCTGTGCTGAGTCGTTTTTCTTTATGTATTTATTTTTCATCTTTTTTTTGTTGTAGATTTTGTGTTTGCTGTGTCTTTATGTTTTTCTGCTTTTTTATTTTGATTTGTAGGATTGTTAGAATCCTTCTGGTTACCTTAATATTTACCCCTATTTTTCTAAGTATATACCAGTCTTTTATTACTTTATATTGCCTTTACTTCCCCTCCATATGAAAAATTGGTGTCTGCCTTTTTTAAGTCCCTCTTTTTTGTTTTAATGTTGTCCTTTTTTACATATTGATATCTTAATGATATTTTAGCTTTGATGTATTTTTGACTTCCCTATCTGAGTCAATATCTGGTTGTTCTTTCCTGTGTTCTAGTGTTGAGCTGTTATCTGGTGTTATTGATTATCTAACCGTAGGACTCGCTTTAGTATTTCTTATAATTTTGGTTTGGTTTTTGCAAATTCCGTGAACTTCTGTTTATATGCAGAAATGCCCTAATTTTGCCATCATATTTGAGAGACAGTTTTGCTGGATATGTAGTTCTTGGCTGGCAGTTGTTTTCCTTTAAGGTTTTGTATATGTCATCCCATTGCCTTCCTGCCTGCATGGTTTCTACTGAGTAGTCCGAGCTTATTCTAATTGACTCTCCTTTGTAGATGACTTTTCTTTTATCCCTAGCCACTCTTAAAATTCTCTCTTTATCTTTGGTTTTGGTAAGTTTGATTATAATATGTCTTGTTGACTTTCTTTTGGGAATCTACCTTATGTGGAGTCCGATGAGCATCTTGGATAGATATCGTCTCATCTTTCATGATATCAGGGAAGTTTTCTGTCAACAAATCTTCAACAATTTTCTCGTATTTTCTGTTATGCTCCCTGTTCTGGTAGTCCAATCACTCGTAGGTTATTTCTCTTGATAGAGTCCCACATGACTCTTAGAGTTTCTTCATTCTTTTTAATTCTTTTATCTGATTTTTGCTCAAATAAGTTGGCGTCAAGTGCTTTATCTTCAATGTCACTAATTCTAACTTCTGCTTCAATTATGTTCCTATGACTTTCTATTGAGTTGTCTAACTCTGAAATTGTATTGTTAATCTTCTGGATTTCTGATTGCTGTCTCTGTATGGATTCTTGCAGCCTATTAAATTTGTCATTGTGTTCTTGAATAACTTTTTAAGTTCTGCTACTACTTTGTCTGTGTGTTCCCTGGCTTTTTCTCCATTTGTCGAATTTCCTTTCCAATTTCTAGAAGAGTTCTGTATATGAATCTTTTGTGTTCTGCCTCTGGTAATTCCAAGAAATTCTCTTCCTCCAGAGAATTTATCGATTCTTTATTTTGGGAGCTTGCTGAAGCCATCATGGACTGCCTCTTTATATGATTTTATATTGACTGTAGTCTCCGAGTCATCAAGAAGTTATTATAATTTTATTTTATATATGTTTAGTGAGCCCTAGCTTCTTGTTTTGTTTTGTTTTGATATGCCCCAATAGACTGCTCCTGTGCACTAATTTGATTATTGGCACCTTTGAAGCTCTAATGTCCTGTCACAAGCTAGTTAGTTTTGTAACTAAGTATGTGCCCAAAAGAGTCCGTTAAAGTTTCCTATATGGTTTCAACTCAGTAGTCCAGGCAGTCGGTCACCAAGTGTGTGGTGCAGGCTCTCACCTACAGTCCTAGAGAGGCATGGGTCCAGCCACAATTATTTGAATACTATTCCTTTTGCTACTTTAAATCTCCTTTCAGTCTATTATCCTCTATTACAGCACTCTGTTCATTTCCTTCAGAGAATGTTTCATGATCCATACTTCTGTATTTATTTGTGTGTTTGCTGTCCATATATGTGGCTATATATGTAGCTAGTCTCTGCTTAACACAATATGTGTATATCATGATACTTATTATATATATGTATATCATGATACTTATTATATATATGTCATCCTCTGCACATCTGTCAGTTTGTTGTACTCTGAGGGGTTGTGTGTTGCTGTGATGCTGGAAGCTATGCCACCGGTATTCAAATACCAGGAGGGTCACCCAGGGCAGACAGGTTCTAGCTGAGCTTCCAGACTGAGACAGACTAGGAAGAAGGACCTGGCAGTCTACTTCTGAAAAGAATTAGCCAGTGAAAACCTTATGAATAGCAGTGGAACATTGTCTGATATATTGCCAGAAGATCGCCCCCCCACCCAGGTTGGAAGACACTGAAAATACGACTGGGGTAGAGCTGCCTCCTCAAAGTACAGTCGAGATTAATGACATAGTTGGAGTCAAGCTTGTGACACCTGCATTAGCTGATGTGACATGACTCAAAATGAGAAGAAACAGCTGCAAACATTTTGTGAATAATCGGAATGTGGAATGTATGAAGTATGAATCTAGGAAAATTGGAAATCATCAAAAATGAAATGGAACTCATAAACATCGTTCTGCTAGGCTTTAGTGAGCTGAAATGGGCCTGTATTGGCCATTTTGAATTGGAGAATCATATGATTTACTATGCTGGGAATAACAAATTAACGAGGAATAGTGTTGCCTTCATCATCAAAAAGAACATTTCAAGATCTATCCTGAAATACAATGCTGTCAGTAATAAAATAACAATATTATGCCTAAAAGGTAGACCAGTTAATATGACTATTATTCAAATTTACACAGCAACCACTAAGGCCAAAGATAAAGAAATGGAAGATTTTTAACAACTTCTGCAGTCTGAAATTGATTGAACATGCAATCAGGATGCACTGATAATTACTGGTGATTGGAATTTGAGAGTTAGAAACAAAGAAGAAGGATTGGTAGTTGAAAAATATGGCCTTGGTGATAGAAATGATGTTGGAGATTGCATGATAGAATTTTGCAAGACCAGTGATGTCCTTATTGCAAATATCTTTTTTAAATAATGTAAACGGCAACTATATACCTGAACCTTACCAGATGGAATACACAGGAATCAAATCAACTACATATGTGGAAAGAGATGGTGGAAAAGCTCAATATCATCAGTCAGAACAAGGCCAGAGGCCAACTGCAGAACAGACTATCAATTGCTCATACGCAATCGCTCATATGTTTAAGTTGAAGCTGGAGAAAATTAAAACAAGTCTAGGAGAGCCAAAGTACTACCTTGAATATATCCTACCTGAATTCAGAGATCATCTCAAGAATAGACTTGACACGTTGAACGCTAATGACTGAAGACCAGAGAAGTTGTGGAATGACATCAACGATATCGTACATGAAGAAAGCAAGAGGTCATTAAGATGACAGGAAGAAAGAAAAGACCAAAAT
Source organism: Trichechus manatus latirostris (assembly GCF_000243295.1). Lineage (NCBI taxonomy): Eukaryota > Metazoa > Chordata > Mammalia > Sirenia > Trichechidae > Trichechus > Trichechus manatus. The sequence goes on from NW_004443968.1 coordinate 16,166,305, forward strand.
GGATGTCAGACGAGACTCTGAAACTTGTTCTTGAATGTCGAGTAGCTAAAGCAAAAGGAAGAAATGAAGTAAAAGAGATGAACAGAAGATTTCAAAGGGTGGCTCGAGAAGACAAAGTAAAGTATTATAATGACATGTGCAAAAACCTGGAGATAGAAAACCAAAAAGAAAGAAAACGCTTGGCAAATAAAAAATTCAAGCCTCGAGTTGCAATAGTGAAGGATTCTATGGGGAAAATATTAAACGACACAGGAAGCATCAAAAGAAAATGGAAGGAATACACGAGTCACTGTACCATAAAGCATTGGTTGACATTCAGCCGTTTTACCAGCTAGCATATGATCAGGATCAGGAACCAATAGTGCTGAAGGAAGACATCTAAACTGCACTGAAGGCATTATCGAAAAACAAGGCTCCAGTAATTGACGGAATATCAATTGAGATGTTTCAACAAATGGATGCAGGTCTGGAAGTGCCCGCTTTTCTATGCCAAGAAATTTGGAAGACAGCTACCTGACCAACTGACTGGAAGAGATTCATATTTGTACCCATTCCAAAGAAAGATGAACCAACAGAATGCGGAAATTATTGAACAATATCATTAATATCACACGCAAGTAAAATTTTGCTGAAGATCATCCAAAAGCAGCTGCAGCAGTATGTATACAGGGAACTGCAGGAAATTCAGTCTGGATTCAGAAGAGGATGTGGAACCAGGCGTATTACTGCTGAAGTCAGAGGGATCCTGGCTGAAAGCAGAGAATACCAGAAAGATGTTTACCTGTGTTTTATTGACTATGTAAAGGCATTCGACTGCGTGGATCATAACAAATTATGGATAACATTGCAAAGAATGGGAATTCCAGAACACTTAATTGTGCTCATGAGGAACCTGTACATAGATCAAGAGGCAGTTGTTCGAACAGAACAAGGAGATACTGCATGGTTTAAAGTCAGGAAAGGTGTGCATCAGAGTTGCAACATTTCACCCTACCTATTCAATCTGTATGTTGAGCAAATAATCCAAGAAGCTGGACTATATGAAGAAGAACAGGGCGTCAGGATTGGAGGAAGACTCATTAACAACCTGCGTTATGCAGATGACAAAACCTTGCTTGCTGAAATAATAAAGATAAAGGAGTTAGAAATATATTTACACACCTATGAATACATCTAAAATAATATAAAGAGTTTCAATTATATTAATAGATGAAACAGACAAGTATAACAGTCTTTCTTAATTTCAGTGAGTGGTTATTTTTATTATAAAGGTAGCACACATTGCATGAAAAGTTAGACAATGAAAATATACTAATATCGTGGCTACATGATATGCCATGGAACAATGATTGTGAGGATGGCGCAGGACCGGGCAGTGCTTATTCTGTTGTTCATAGGGTTGCTATGAGTCAGAACTGACTCGATGGCACCCAACAACATAAGTGCGTATATGTATATACACCCACACATACATATATAATGATAGATATGTTGTTGTTATTTTTAGGTACTGTCGATTTGGTCTCTGACTCATACCACTGCCTGGTCCTACGCCATCCTCACTATTGTTATGCTTGAGCCCATTGTTGCAGCCACTGTGTCAGTCCATCTCGTTGAGGATCTTCCTCTTTTTTCAGCGACCGTCTACTTTACCAAGCATGACATCCCTCTCCAGGGAATGATCCCTCCTGATAACATGTCCAAAGTATATGAGATGTAGTCTCACCATCCTTGCTTCTTATGGAGCATTCTGGCTGTACTTCTTCCAAGACAGATTTGTTTGTTCTTTTGGCAGTCCATGGTATATTCAATACCCTTTACCAACATCATAACTCTAAAAGGCATCATTCTTCTTTGGTCTTCCTTATTCATCATCCAGCTTTCGCATGCATATGAGGCAATTGAAAACACCATGGTTTGGGTCAGGCACATCTTAGACTTCAAGGTGATGTCTTTGCTTTTTAAGACTTTAAAGAGGTCTTTTGCAGCAGATTTGCTAAAGCAGTGCATTATTTGATTTCTTGACTGGTGCTTCCACGGGAGTAGAGTTTGGATCCACGTAAAATGAAATCCTTGACAACTTCAGTCTTTTCACTGTTTATCATGATGTTGCTTATTGGTCCAGTTGTGAGGATTTTTGTTTCCTTTATATTGATGTGTAAATAATCCATACTGAAGGCTATAGTCTTTGATCTTCATCAGTAAGTGCTTCAAGTCATCTTCACTTTCAGTAGGCAGGGTTGTATCATCTGCATAACGCAAGTTGTTAATGAGTCTTCCTCTAATCCTGATGACGCATTCTTCTTCATATAGTCCAGCTTCTATTTGCTCAGCATACAGATCGAATAAATATGGTGAAAGGATACAATTCTGACACACACCTTTCCTGACTTTAAACCATGGAGTATCCCCTTATTCTGTTTGAACGACTGCCTCTTGATCTATATACAGGTTCCTCAGGAGTACAGTTAAGTATTCTGGAATTCCCTTTCTTCACAATGTTATCCATAATATGTAACTTTTCTCTCTAACAATACAGAATTCAGTTTCTCCAAAACATCGTGGGATTTCGTGTCTTCATGCACTCACACATATTCTTTGCCTAGAGAGTCCTCACTAACGCTTCATAAATCAAGCTCAGCTTCTGTCTTATCTGTCTTCAGTCTCTGTATTTGCAGAGCTGACAGTGGATGGAATACTCTGATAGATCACTAGATAGTAAACTCCTTGAAAACAGAGACTCTGTGGTTAATTGTTATACCACAGTTTAGCAACCTCTGCTGCATAGTAGGTGATCAATAGTGGGCACCTAATGATTTAGAAGCATTCTGAAATACTGATAACACTAATTTTACACAAGATAAAAGACACTGCTTGATGGATACCACAAGCCTAAATGAGCCACCAGCACTCAGAATGTTAAGAACTTGATCATGAGTCACCAGGTGCTATGGTATACTAGGGGAGCCTTCTTGTTCATAGCAACTGTGCATGCTAAGACAGACATAATAATTAGACTAGTGTGTGATAAAAACAGCATCAAATATATAGACATGGGAAAACCAAACCAAATCTAAGCAGATTTTGCCAGACAAGGCAGTTCTCTTAGATACACTTTTGACCAAGGAATTTAATCAGTTGCTTAGTAAGAGGGAACTCAATGTTATCATGAGCACGCTAAAGGAGATTGTATTTCATATACATTTTTCTTCTCTGAAGTTGTATATGTAATAAACCAACAATATTTTTATTCCATGATATAAATTCAGTAATTCTCAGGTAATTAACTTTTTACTTTTGAATTTCCAAGTTAAACAAATGTCTCTTGACCAAAAATGACTGTCATAGTCAAAATTTTGGCACTTATCTAAGCTTTTTCAATCTATGAAGAGAGAAAGAAAGAAAGAGAAAAAAGGGAGAAAAAAAGAAGAAAGAAAGAAAAAAAGGAGAAAGAAAGAAAAAAAGAGAGAGGGAAGAGATAGATAATTCCTTGACACTTAGGTGACTATTAGCACAAATTGCCCAGTAATATGTAACTGGATTTACAAGTGAATAATTCCTAGTATGATTTAGAATCATATTTTTTTTTTTAAAAAAAAAAAAGCTCACTGAAATATTGAGTTTAGAAAAAGGGTAATTTTTAATATTTTATTAGGGGAAACACTTGGTTTAGACTTCTAAATTCAATATGTTTTCAGATTTGCCTTTTTATTTTTAAGTACTTTTCTTAACATCAAATATGAGACTCAGAATCTTACTATACAGAAGTTTGTTTTTTATTTTATTTTTTCATCCTGTATAGTAAGTGGCGCTATGAGTCAGAATCGACTCAACGGCACACAACAACATATTAAGTGTCTGGTTTGTACTCTTTTTATAGCACACTTATGAACTGGTATCTAGACTTCATTACTTAATTTATGTTATTTATACTTTCTGAATTCACAAAATACATGAAAATATTTTGTCCATAGTGTTATGGATTGAATTGTGTCCCCCAAAGATATAGGTTATAAATCCTATCTTCTATGCCTGTTATAATCCCATTTGGGAGTGGGTTGTTTTTGTTATGTTAATGATACAGGATTAGTGTAGGGTGTGTCTTAAGTCAATCTCTTTTGAGATATAAAAGAGATTAAACAAGCGAGAGAGGCAGAGATGGAAGGAGAGAGATACCAAGTCACATTAAGATCTCGTAGGAGCAGAAGCTCAGAGAAAAGAACCTTCCTCCTGAGTCCACAGAAAGAAAAGAAAGCCTTCTTCTAGGGCCAGCACCATGAATTCAGACTTCTGGCCTCCTAAAATGTGAGAAAATAAATGTCTGTTTGTTAAAGTCATCCACTTGTGATATTTCTGTTATGGCAGCACTAGATAACTAAGACGTATTGTTATTGTATTACAATTTATTTTATTGTACACAAAATCTTTTATTTTTACTAAACTCCTAAGTGCCTTTTTTTTTTTTTGGCTTGCTACACCTGCTTTTATATTTATTTTAATTTTTTTGTGCTTTAGGCATAAATTTACAGCACAAGTTAGTTTCACATTCAAAAACTTATACACAAATTGTTTTTTTGACATTGGTTGCAATCCCTGCAATGTGTCAGCTCTCTCCCCCTTCCCTTTTACAATCCAGTTCCCTGTTTTCCTGTCCCTTCCTGTCTTCTCATCTTTGCTTTTGGGCAGATATTATCAATTTGTTCTCCTCTTCTTGATTGGACTAAGAAGTACACTCCTCAGATGTGTTACTGTTTGTTTTATAGGACTGTCTAATCTTTAGCTGAAAGGTGGACTTCAGGAATGGCTTCAGTTCTGAGTTAGCAGAATGTCCAGGGGCCATAGTCTTGGAGGTTCTTGCAGTCTTGGTCAGACCAGTAAGTCTGATCTTTTTTTTTTTTTTTAATTTGAATTTTGTTCTACATTTTTCTCCTTCCGTTGGACCCTGTGTTGCCATCCCTGTCAGAGCAGTCCGCAGTGGTAGCTGGGCACCATCTAGTTCTTCTGGGCTCAGGCTGGTGGAACTGTGGCTCATGTGGGCCGTTAGTTCTTTGGACTAATAATTTTCCTTGAGTCTTTGGTTTTCTTCATTCTTCTTTGCTCTGAATGGGATGGGACAAATAGATGTATCTTAGATGGTCACTTACAAGACCCCAGATGCTACTCACCAGAGTAGGACATAGAAAATTTTCTTTATGGACTATATTATACTAATTGACCTAGAGGTCCCCTGAGACCATGGTCCCCAGCCCTCAGCCCTAGTAACTCTGTCCCTCAAGGTGTTTGGATGTGTCTAGGAAGCTTCTATGACTTTACCTGGGTCAAGCTGTGCGGACTTCCCTTATATTGTGTATTATCTTTCCCTTCACCAAAGTTAACACTTCTCTACTATCTAGTTAGTGGTTTCCCCTCCCCACTCCTCTAAGCACCTTTAATAATATGCTACTGTTAGGATACGGTGATACTGTTAACATCTGCTCACCGTATAAAGATGATCTATTTGCCATTTAAAAAGTATTAAGGCTAGAAGGACTTACACGTTATTTCATTGGCCATAAGTAATACCTTTATAGCTTTAAGTACGTGTTGTTGCTGTTAGGTGTCATCGAGTCAGTACTGACTCTTATTGACACTATGTACAATAGAATGAAACACTACCCAGTCCTATGCCATCCTCACAATCTTTCTAATGTTTGAGCCCATTGTTGCAGCCACTGTGGCAATCCATCTCATTGAGGGTCTTCCTCTTTTTCGCTGACCCTCTACTTTGCCAGGCATGAGGTCCTCCTCCAGAGACTGGTCACTTGTGATAACATGTCCAAAGGACACGAGACAAAGTTTTGACCTCTTTGCTTCTGAGGAGCATTCCGGCTGTACTTCTTCAAAGACAAATTTGTTCATTCTTCTGGCAGTCTATGGTATAGTCAGTGTTCTTCACCAGCACCATAATTCAAAGGCATCAATTCTTCATCTTCCTTATTCACTGTCCAACTGGCTTGTATATGTGACAACTGAAAATACCATGGCTTGGGTCAGCCACACCTTACTCCTCAAAGTGATATTTTTCTTTTCAACACTTTAAAGAGGTATTTTGCAGCAGATTTGCACAATGTAATACATCCTTTATTTCAAGACTACTGCTTCCATGAGCATTGATTGTGGATCCAAGTAAAAAGAAATTCTTGACAACTTCAATGTTTTCTCCATTTAACATGATGTAGCTTATTGGTCCAGTTGTGAGGATTTGTGTGTGTGTGTGTGTTACGTTGAGGTGTAATCCAGTTGTGGGATGAAATCAATAACATCATATGTGTAGAAAGCAAAAGGTCCTTAAAAAGACAAGAAATAAAGAAAAGACCAAAATGGATGTCAGAAGGGACTCTGAAACTTGCTCTTGAACATAGAGTTACTAAAGCGAAATGGAAGAAATGATAAGTAAAAGAGCTGAACAGAAGATTTCAAAGGGCAGCTCAAGAAGACAAAGGAAAATATTATGATGACATGTGCAAAAACCTGGAGTTAGGAAACCAAAAGGCAAGAAAACGCTCAGCGTTTCTCAAGCTGAAAGAACTAAAGAAAAAATTCAAGCCTTGAGTTGCAATATAGACATAGTCTATGGCAAAATATTGAACGACCCAGGAAGCATCAAAATAAGATGGAAGGAATACACAGAATCACTGTATTAAAAAGAATTGGTAGACATTCAACCATTCCATCAGGTAGTATATGATCAAGAACTGATGATATTAAAAAAGAAGTCCAAGTTGCACAGAAGGCATTGGCGAAAAACAAGGATCCCGGAATTGACAGAGTACCAATTGAGATATTTCAGAAAATAAATGTAGTGCTAGATGTGTTCACCATCTATGCCAAGTAATTTGGAAGACAGCTGCCTAATGGACCACATGAACCACAGACTCCACCAGGATTGATGCAGTGCCTGCAACAGTGCACTCAAACATAGCAAGGATTGATTGTGATGACTGAGCAATAGGGGGCAGTGTTTCCTTCTGTTGTACATAGGGTCACTATGAGTCAGAAGCTACTCAAAGGCCCCTAATAACAACAATTCCTGTAGCCTTGTTTTTCCCAATGTTTTTAGTGCAGCTTGGATTCTTCCTTCACTACCATGGGTTCTTAATCATGTGCTACCTCCTGAAAATGGTTGAAAGTCGATCAAATCTTTCTGGTACAGTGACTCTGTGGATTCTTTCCATCTCCTTTTGATGATTCCTGCATTGTTCAGTATTTTGCCCATAGAATACTTCAGTATTGCAATTCGAGTTTTGAATTTTTTCTTTAGTTCTTTCAGCTTGAGAAATGCTATACGTGTTCTTTCCTTTTAGCTCTCTGACTGTAGGTCTTTGCACATTTCATTATAATACTTTACTTTGTCTTCTCAAGCTGCCCTTTGAAATCTTCTGTTCAGCTCTTTTACTTCACCATTTCTTCCATTCGCTTTAGCTACTCTATGTTCAAAAGCAAGATTCAGAGTCTCTTCTAACATCCATTTTGATCTTTTCTTTCTTTCCTGTCGTTTTAATGACCTTCTGCTTTCTTCATGTATGATGTTTTTGATTTCATCCCACAACTGGTATGGTCTTTGATCATTAGTGTTTAATGGGTCACATGTGTTCTTGAGATGATCTCTAAATTCAAGTGGGATATGCTCAAGGTTGTACTTTGTTTTTTTGTGAACTTGTATTAATTTACTTCAGCTTCAACTTGAACTTGCTTATGAGCAATTAATGATCTCTTCTGCAGTTGGCCTCTGGCCTTGTTCTGACTGATGATATTGAGCTTCTCCATTGTCTCCTTCCACAGATGTAGTCGATTTGATTCCTGTGTATTCCATCTGGCAAGATCCACGTGTATAGTTGCCATTTATGTTGTTGAAAAAAGGTATTTGCAATGAATCAGCCATTGATCTTGCAAAAATTCATCACGTGATCTCCAGCATCACTTCTATCACCAAGGCCATATTTTCCAACTACCAATCCTTCTTATTTGTTTCCAACTTTCTCATTCCAATCGCCAGTAATTATGAATGCATCTATATTGTATGTTCAGATTGCAGAAGTTGGCAAAAATCTTCAATTTCTTCATTTTTGGTCTTAATGGTTCATGCATAAATTTGAATAATAGTTGTATTAACTGATCTTCCTTGTAGACGTGTGGATATTATCCTATGACTGACATTACTGTACTTCTGGGTAGATCTAGAAATTTTCTTTTTGACAGTGAATGCAATGCCGTTCTTCTTCAATTTATCAGTACCAACATAGTAGACCATATGATTTTCCGATTCAGAATGGCCAAGACCAGTACATTTGATCTCACCAATGCCAAGGATATTGATCGTTATGTATTCTAATTCATTTTTTATGACTTCTAATTTTCCTAAATTACTTACATACTTCATACATTCCATATTCCGATTATTAATGGATGTTTGCACCTGTTTCTTCTCATTTTGAGTCGTGCCACATCAGCAAATGAAGGTCTAGAAAGCTTTACTCTATCCATATCATTAAGGTGGACTCTACTTTTAGGATGCAGCTCTTCCCCAGTTGTGTTTGAATGCCTTTCAACCTCAAAAACCTGTTTCCATCAAGTTGATTCCTACTCATAGCAACCCTAAAGGACAGACTAGAACTGCCTCATAGGGTTTCCAAGGAGCACGTGGTAGATTCAAACTGCTAATCTTTTCGTTTCCAGCCGTAGCTCTTAACCACTACACCACTAATGTCTCCTTCCAACCTTAGGGGCTCGTATTTCCACACTATATCAGACAACGTTTTGCAGTGATTTGTAAGGTTTTCACTGACCAATTTTTTTAGAAGTAGATCACTAGGTCTTAATTCCTAGTCTGTCTTAGTCTAGAAACTTCACTGAAACCTGTCCATCATGGGTGACCCTGCTGGTATTTGAAATGCTGGTGTCATAGCTTCTGGCATCACAACAACACACAAGTCACCAGAGTAGGACAAACTGACAAGTGGTGGTTTAAATATGTATGTTTCTTAAAATGTCAAATATAGGAGATTGTATGAAAGTTTGTAATAAACATGCATAGTTGATTTATGATAAATTAGGCTTATGATAGGACAGCTAGCACCAAAAGCAGCTTTTCTAAATGCCTTCATTAAGGCTATATCTGTTACTTCTTATAATAAATTGGAAAGATAATCTAATAAATTATCTAACATAAGGAGATGGTAAACTTCAACGTATTTATTGTCTTTACCTCTTAAACAAATGTGTTTCTGTTTTTAAGTCTATTTCAAATAATTTACATCTAATATATTCTCTAAACGAAATGGTTTTCAATTTTTAAATACCTGAGTATTCACTGAAATAGCTAAATTTACTGCCACTGGCAATGCCATAAACCTCTCAGACCTGCAGGTGTAGTTGGTCATCCCAAGCTTGTGTTCAGTCCCCCATGAGACTCTTATACTTCCATTAATAGCAAATTCTTCTCAAACGAGCTGAGTTGCAATGATCCATATAGAGGGACAGCTGTTTGCCTTTCCATACTTGACTTCAAATAGAAAATGATTCTTGAACATTTATTCTTGATTTCAAAGTGACTATATATACATTTATTAAGGAGCCCTGGTGGCATAGTGGTTAAGTGCTCAGCTGCCAGCTAGGTCAGCGGTTTGAACCCCCACCCACTCCTCAGAAGACAGATGTGGCAGTCTGCTTCTGTAAAGATTTACAGCCTTGGGAACCTTTTGAGGCAGTTCTACTCTGTCCTTTAGAGTCGCTATGAGTCGGAATTGACTTGATGGCAATGGGTTTGTTCTTTGGTATATATATATATATATTTAAGAAGAACCAAGGATCATTTCAGCATTATATATAATAGCAAAGACTGGAAACCACTCTATGTTTAGGGTGGGGATTTAATAAATTACATACTGTCACTGCTACTATTGAAGAGCATGAGTTACAGAGAGTTTAAACTATTCAATAGCAGGATCAAGTTTTAAATATTCAGAAAAAATTTTTTTTTCCCATTTCTCTCAGGAACCTCAAAACATAACTGTTCTCACCATATTTCTTTTAATTCTAATCTAGTCTTTTTCTAGATCCTTGTGGAAATGCCTTCCGCTTCTATGCTTTATTCTATGAGTTTTGGCTTGGCCTCTCTAATTAACATCTATGTGCTGTTGTTGTTGTTGTTAGGTACTTTGAGTTGGTTCCAAATCATAGAGACCCTATGTACAATAGAACGAAATAGTGCCCAGTCTTATGCCATCCTCATCATCATTGCTATGCTTGAGCCCATAGCTGGAGCCACTGGGTCAATCTTTCTCATTGAGGGTCTTCCTCTCTTTCACTGACCCTCTACTTTTTTGTTTGTTTTTGGCTTTAACTGACATAAATGTACTTTCTTACAGTTTAGGAGGCTAGATGTACGAATTCAGGACCCTAGCTCTAGGGGAAGCCTTGCTCTCTCTGTGGGCTCTGGAAGAAGGTCCTTATCTTTTTTCAGCTTCTATTCCTTGGCTCCCTGGTGACCTTAATGTGATGCGGCATTTATCTTTTCCCATTTCTGCTTGCTTCTCTGTCCTAACCTGCTCTTTTTTTATTATTGTGCTTTAGGTGAAAGTTTACAGCACAAATTAGTTTATCATTCAAAAATTTATACACAAATTGTTTTGAGACATTGGTTGCAATCCCTACATTGTGTCAGCAATCTCCCTTTTTACCTTTTCACTGCAGATTCCTTATGTCTTCTTCCAGTTTTCATGCCTTCTTTTTTTTGCCTTTGGGCAGGATTTGCCTGTTTGGTCTCTTATACTTAATTTAACTAAGAAGCACAGTCCTCACATTTCTTATTGTTTGTTTTATATACCTGTCTAATCTTTGGCTGAAAAGTGGCTTCAGTTCTGAGTTAGCAGGGTGTCTGGTCACCACAGTCTCGGGGGTTCCTCCAATGTCTGTTAGACCAGTAAGTCTAGTCTTTTTTGGGTGTGTGCAAATTTGAATTTCATTCTACATTTTTCTCCTGCTCTGTCCAGGACCTTGTACTGTGATCCCTTTCAGAGTGGTTGATGGTATTAGCCGGGCACCACCTAGTTCTTCTGGGCTCAGTCTGTGGAGGCTGCAGTTCATGTGGTCTATTAGTTCTTTCAACTAATATTTTCCTTGTGTTTTGGTTTTCTTCATTCTCCTTGCCTCTGGAAGAGATGTGACCCTATACTTTGCCAAGGACATCCAGGTATTGTTCCCTCCTTATAACGTGTCTGAAGTGTGTGAGATGAAGTCTCATCATCCTCAATTCTCAGGAGCATTCTGTCTGTACTTCTTCCAAGACAGATTTGTTCATTCTTCTGGAAGTCCATCGTATATTCAATGTTCATTGCCAACACCATAATTCAAAGGCATCAGTTTTTCTTCAGTCTTCCTTATTCATTGTCCAGCTTTCACATGCATATGAAGTGATTGAAAATACCATGGCTTGGGTCAGGTGCACCGTAGTCCTCAAAGTGATATCTTTACTTTTTAATACCTTAAAGAGGTCTTTTACAGCCAATTTTCCCAATGCAATACATCATTTGATTTCTTGACTGCTGCTTCCATGGGCATTGATTGTGGATCCAAGTAAAATGAGATTCTTGACAACATCAGTATTTTCTCTGTTTATCATAATGTTGCTTATTGATCTATTTGTGAGGATTTTTGTTTTCTTTATGTTGAGGTGTAATCCATACTGGAGGCTATAGTATCGTTCCTGATTTTAAACCACCTAGTATCCCCTTAATCTGTTTGAATGACTGCATCTTGGTCTATGGATAAGTTCCTTACGTTCTACATTACAAAAATAAAAATTGGGCCCAGTGAATCAAGTGTCAGTACTTTGAAAGTAAAGACAACCAGTGAACACATTCATTTGTCATGGTAAACATTTTGACTACCAATCAGATGGGTTTTAAGAAATTGTTGACATACAAAAATGCTGCTATATTTTAGTTTGGAAGTTATATTCTTTTTTTTTTTTTTTTTTATCTAAGGTGAGAAGATTCAGTTTTAAACATTAACTCTAACCACTGTGTGGTTAGATTCACATGTGGAACTGCAATCTAATGTGAAAATGTGACACAGTGTTGAAATATGAAGTAACCCCGTTGATATTAAGGTGGCTGGACATTTTTCCTTTAAAAACCAGGGATACATGTTTACATAAACAATAGTTTATATGAGAATTGTGAAAGAAGGTAATTTCAGGAACCTCTATGTTAATATGCAAGTTAAAAATAGAAAAGAAAAAAGAAAAGCCTTACGTAATTAAATTTGCTGTTTCTGTCTCTAAAGCATAGTTTCACTTTTGAGAAGCATTTTGTAACAATTCAAACTTTTGCATTTTACTCATCTGTTTGTAAAATACAATTATGCAAAACTGAAAGGCTGAAAAACTCATTCAAACATATAAGTAATAGAAAACTGCTTCTATTTTTTTTGTAATTTCAGAAAATAGTTCAAAAAGATGTACATTATGTGATCAACAAAATGTATATGACTGTAGTCATAGCTCTGTTTCATTTTTTCTCTAAAATGTTCCCTCTTCAAATGATCTTAGGGAAAAAACTTCAAGGAAGTAAATGAGAAATTGAAGTTCATTAGTTCATCATCCTCAGATTTCAATGGTTATAGTAAATTGTATATAGTTAGAATCCTCCTGTGGTGTATGATGCATACTTTTTCAGGACATATTTCACATATATTTCCCATATCCCTAAGATCTTTCTAAACTCTTTCCCCTCAAATTCATGAAAAACTTGATAATATTTTTTTTCTCTTTATAACAAATAAGATTAATCATTGAAATTCTAAGTGATAGGAATTCAAGCACCTTGAAAATAAAGACTATAATTATTTTTAGAAATGTTACAACTATTTTTGTATTAAATATATTACCATTTTACAAATTAGAAGATTGAGGCTCAACAAGAGTAAGTCATTTGTCCAAAGTTATAGTAATTTATTTATTTGAGCTCTTTATGTAGGAGAAAAATATATATTAAATTATTGAAAATCGTGGCTGTTGTTAGGTGCCATAGAGTCAGTTCTGATTCATAGTGACCCTATGTACAACAGAATGACACACTGCCTGGTCCTACGCCATCCTCATGATCATGATTTGCTTGAGCCCGTTGTTGTAGCCACTGTGTCAATCCATCTTGCTGAGGATCTTCCTCTTTTTCGCCGACCCTCTGCTTTACCAAGCCTGAAGTCTTTCTCCAGGGACTGATCCCTCCTGAAACATACCCATACTATGTGAGACAAAGTCTTGCCATCCTTGCTTCTAAGGATCATTCTGGCTCTAGTTCTTCCAAAACAAATTTGTTTGTTCTTTTGGCAGTCCATGGTGTATTCAATATTCTTTGCCAACACCATAATACAAAGGCGTCAATTCTTCTTTGATTTTCTTTATTCATTGGCCAGCTTTTGCATGCAATTGAGGCAATTGAAAACACCATGGCTTGGGTCAGGTGTACCTTAGTCCTTAAAGTGACATCTTAACTTTTTAACACTTTAAAGAGGTCTTTTGCAGCAGATTTGCCCAATGCAATGCGTCCTTTGATTACTTGACTGCTGCTTCCATGGGTGTTGATTGTGGATCCAAGTAAAATGAAAACCTTGACAATTTCAATGTTTTCTCCATTTATCATGATGTTGCTTATTGGTCCAGTTGTGAGGATTTTTGTTTTCTTTATGTTGAAGTGTAATCCATATTGAAAGCTGTTGTCTTTGATCTTCATTAGTAAGACTTCAAGTCCTCTTCACTTTCAGCAAGCAAGGTTGTATCATCTGCATAATGCAGGTTGTTAATGAGTCTTCCCCCAATTCTGATGCCCCATTCTTCTTCACATAGTCCAGCTTCTCAGATTATTTGCTCATCATACAGATTGTATCAGTATGGTGAAAGGTTAGAACCCTGACGCACACCTTTCCTGATTTAAATCACATAATGTCCCCTGTTCTCTTCATACACCTGCCCCTTGTTCTATGTACAGATTCTTCACGAGCACAATTAAGTGTTCTGGAATTCCCATTCTTTGCAATGTTATTCATAGTTTGTTAGGATCTACAGAGTTGAATGCCTCTGCATATTCAATAAAACACAGGTAAACATCTTTCTGGCATTCACTGCTTTCAGCCATGATCCATCTGACATCAGCAATTATATCACTCCTTCCACATCCTCTTCTGAATCTGGCTTAAATTTCTGGCAGTTCCCTGTTGATGTACTGCTGCAACAGTTTTTGTATGATCTTCAGCAAAATGTCACTTTCGTGTAATATTAATGATATTGTTTGATAATTTCCACGTTTGGTTTCTTTGGAATAGGCATAAATATGGATCTCTTCCAGTTGGTTGGCCAGGTAGCTGTTTTCCAAATTTCTTGGCATAGACGAGTGAACACTTCCAGTACTAGCATCCATTTTTTGAAATATCTCAATTGGTATTCTGTCAGTTCCTGGAGCCTTGTTTTTCACCAAAATGATTGAACGTTGACCAACTTTTTTTGGTACAGTGACTTTGTGTATTCCTTCCATCTTCTTTTGATGATGCTTCCTGTGTCATTCAGTATTTTTTCCCATATCATATCATGCCTAAAACTCAAAACTATTTTGTAAAGTTAATTGAATATAACTTATGGAAGTCCCTGAAAATATACTCCAATAGCTTTAACATAAAAAAATGACTATTTTATAAAATAAGGTAAATATATCCTTGGCACAGATCTGACTTGGAGAAAAAGGTCTTAGAAGACAATACTAAAGTTTTCTCTTTGTCATTTTTCTTTTAAGTCTATTCCTCCATCAGTTTTCAATTAAGGTAAAGGAGACATAAATAAAAATATAATATACTAGACATAAAAAGAACTACTTTTTCAATTTAGCAGTATTGATCATTGTTTTAAAGTTAACTCATGTATAACTGTCATTACCAAATTTAGTGAAGTGATCTTTCTTAAATAGAAAAACTTAGTGTTGGAATCAGAAAGATTTGATTTTTATTCTACCCTCTTTCAGTTAATTTAGCATAACACTGGGCAAATAATTCAGTCTCAATCTTCTTGTTGTAAAACAGTGACATAGCTAATTCAAAAGTGCCAGTTAACATTCCTGAAAATAATTATAGTCTTTATTTTTAAAGCATCTGAAGTCATATCATTTAGAACTTCAGTAATTAGTCTTGTTTGCACCTGAAAAAATTAAAAACAAAAAAGCATTAAGTTTATTGTAATTTTGTGGGAAGAGTGATAAAAAAAAGACATTAGGGATATAGGAAATATGTGTGAAATATATCCTGAAAAATATCTAAGAATTTCTTTCTGAGTTTTTTTTTTCTTTTCAAAAACAAAATAAAACTATTTTTCATGAAAATTGCATAATTATATTGTTTAAGCTTGCACAATTCTGCCATTAAAGAAAAAAAACTCTGTATTTAAAGTAATTTGAATTCTACATTGCCAAGGAATCTCATTAAACAATTACTTCTGACCCAACTGAAGTTTCCAAAGAGGTTGTTTATAAATGGCTAATTAAGTTCCCATATCCAGGGAAGTAGAGTTGTGGATAAATTATACTTCTGAGTGATAAAAATACAGACTGAAATATCCCCAACCACCAAGTTAAATGTTAACTCACACACAAAATAATGATTCTCATAGGTAATTTGTCTTTGGCTGTAAAAAAAAAAAAAAATGAAATAAAAGGTATATTCTTTAATAAATAGTTTTAGAAAGCAGGGTTGAAGGCAAAAGATAATTTAATGGTTGTTAAGTGAGTAAACATAAATATTGAATTAGCTGGTATATTAGATATATTATTTTGTTCACCAATTTTAGCTGGACTTATCTTCTAGCATCATATAAATGTAAAATCACAATGGAACCTTCAGTTACTAGCAATTTGCAGTCTAGTTGTAAAACAACAAAAAAAAGTTAGAGAAATATCGGAGGACAAAATTCACATACAAACAGGGATAAAATTGAGCACACACAGCTGGTAGCTGCCCAGGAAATGTGCATTAAACTCCACTGGCCCAGATTTTTCTTTTTAAAAGAGCACATGGGGAAGAGGAGACAAGCCTGGGACCCAATCAAAAATAAATCTCTCAAAACTATCATTACTATCTCTTGAATAAACAAGGAGGGAAAAATCAACTTGATATTTCAGCAAAATCTTAAGTTTTTTCATTTAATGTCTTTATTAAAAATACCAATGAAATAGAAGTCTTAAAATATTAGATAGTTGAAAAATCTCTTTGATCATCTTACCTATATTTTTCAGAATTTAAATAGACAGGTTTTGAGTAATGCCCAAAAACAATTTTTCCTGAGACCTCATTCTATTGATTTTTTTTTTTTTTTATTGTTGTACTGCTCAGATAGTCAAATATGCACAGAAAAAATTGGGAAAACAAGACAGAAAAAATTATCCCACAAAACAGAATGCAATTTAGCAGAAAAAATCTAAGTGATAACCCTGTGAAAAAGGAACTAATAATGCTTACTCAGGATGAGAAAAGTGTAATAAGGCCCAGTAACTGAGTAAGTCAACCTAGAGGTTATATTAGGCAATCCCTGGGTGGCACAAATGGTTAAGCACTCGACTATTAGCAGAAAGGTTTGCAGCTTTTACCCACCCAAAGGCACCTCAGAAGACAGACCTGGGGATCTGCTTCCAAAAAATCACAGCCTTGAATACCCTATGAAACAATTCTACCCTGCACACATGTGGTCACCATGAGTCAGAATCAACTCATTGGCAACTAACAACAACAACACAGGTTGTATTAGATTTGACTATATTTGAGAAAAATTCCTCTAAGAATTTAAAAGATTTTAAAAAGAGAAAGCATAGTATTCAACGACCAAAAACAATAACAACAGTTTCAACATTCTGGTTGTTCTTTAAAATAGTTAGACCCTGGAGAACGAATAAAGGGAATAAGGTTGCTTAGTGAATAAAAATTTAGGAGTGTTTGTTCTCTCTCTCTTTCCTTCTATCTCTATCTCGTTGTTCTTCATGGCCACTGGGAACCATAGATAAGTAAATGAATTGGAACTAAAGAAAAGGAGACTTAAATTAAGAAATGAAGCACAAGGAAGGTCATAGATGTCTTCTTGAAGCTATCAATTCTAAATAATTAGATTTGCCTGACGGCACAAGTCCAACTTGGATGATCTCAAAGACTCTTTCAAGGTCTTTGATTCTATTACACAGGTGCCTTTCTGTGATGGAAGAACACAGGATTTAGAGTAAGAGACTGGAATCTGTGTTCCAACTTAAATTTTGACTGCTGTAATATCATGAGCAATTAATTTAGTCTCTTTGTGTTGTCATTCCTCATTGATGCAGTTGGCACACTAAAAACAAACTCCACAGATTTTAATGAAGATAAATACATATGAAGATATATATGTGTGTTTATATGTATATATATGCACATATACATATTCTATATACATATATACATATTTGAAATCACTATAATATTAGCAATAATTAGTGTTTTTGAAGATATATATAAAAAATTATTATTATTTTTTGGCTATAATTAGTGCTATGATGAAATGTTGTTGTTAGGGGCCATCAAGTTGGTTATGACTCACAGCAACCTTGTGTATAACAGAAGAGAATATTGCCTGGTCCTGTGCCATCCTCACGATAGTAGGTATGTTTGAGCCCATTGTTAAAGGCACTGTGTCAGTCCATCTCGTTGAGGGTCATCCTCTCTTTCATTTATGCTCTGCTTTACCAAGCATGATGTCCTTCTACAGAGACTGGTTCCTCCTGGTAAGATGTTCAAAGAAAGTGAGACAAAGTCTCACCATCTTCTAAGAAGCACTCTGGCTCTAACTCTTCCAAGACAGCTTTGTTTGTTCTTCTGGCAGCCTGTGGTATATTCAATATTCTTCGCCAGCTCCATAATTCATATGTGTCAGCTCTTCTTTGGTCTTCCTTAGTCATTGAAAGTAGTCCTTGTGGAGCAGTGGTTAAGAGCTTGGCTGCTAACCAAAAGGTCAGCAGTTCAAATCCACCACCAAATCCTTGGAAACCCTATGGGGGCAGTTCTACTCTGTCCTATAGGGTTGCTATGAGTCAGAATTAACTCGACAGCAACGGGTTATTCATTGAAAAGACCATGACTTAGGTCAGGAGTACCTTAGTCCTCAAAGTGACATCTTTGCTTTTTAACACTTTAAAGAGGTCTTTTCCAGTAGATTTGCCCAATGCAATACGCCATTTGATTTTGTGAATACTACTTCCATGGGGTTTGATTGTGAATCCAAGCAAAATGAAATCCTTCACAATGTCAGTCTTTTCTCTGTTTATCATGATGTTGCTTATTGGTCCAGTTGTGAGGATTTTTGTTTTCTTTATGTTGAGGACTAGTCCATTTTGAAGGATGCAGTCTTAGATCTTCATCAGTAAGTGCTTCAAATCCTCTTCACTTTCATCAAGCAAGGTTGTGTCCTCTACATATCACACATTGTCAGTGAGTTTTCCTCCAATCCTGATACTGCATTCTTCTTAACATAGTGCACCTTCTCAGAATATTTGCTCAGCATTCAGATCGAATAAATATTGTGAAAGAGTTCAACACTGTTGCACACTTTTTTCTATTTTAAATCATGCAGTATCCCCTTGTTCTGTCAAATGACTGCCTCTTGGTCTATGTACAGGTTCCACATGAGCACAATTCCCATTCTGGAATTCCCATTCTTCACAATGATGGAATAAATATATATATTTACAATTACTATAATATTAGTTTTAATTAAGTACATAATGCATCTGTACAGCATGATCTTATATTTACTACGTTTTCATTTTATTTAAAACATTTTCTGAGTATTCTTTTTTACAGATGATAATATTTTCAGATGAATCTATAGCAGCTCTGTATTTACAGCACAGATAAAAGCCTGTGGTTTACCTATATGAACTATCTAAAATGTAAGATTTTCTTCGTACTAAATTGAAAAAACAACTGAGGAATTTCCTTTGGTAGAAGGCACGTCTACTAATGTGCCATCAATAATAGATTTTGGTGAGTTTATTCTGTTACATGAGAATTTTAGTGATAAATGTAGTATGTCTAAGTGCCATTATGTTTCTTTTCCGAATTAAGTTGCTACTTTATTTTCAGTTGTAATACACAGAAAATATATCCTTAAATTTGCCAAGAAGGAAGAAAATAAACAGGCATCAAAGAAATGAAAAGTAAATATTTTTAATAACAGTATCCTATTCTACTTTCAAAGACATCATACATTAATATGTCTCAAAGATTCTTTTTTTATTTTTGATGTCTACATTCATATTACATGTACCTCTACATATTTATGATTAGTGTTGAGATTTCCTATAATGTTATTGTGGTAACTGACTATGTAATTGTGAATATGAATTTATAAATATCTTAGTTCAAAATTATAATAGTGATAACAATGACATCTAATTTCTAAGCACTATTATAAAAATAGATCTTATTGCATTTTAATTTTGTTTCTATAAGTTATATGGAACATCAGATTGTTGAAATCTAAACCACAACCACCTTTTCTGCCATGTTAGTATCTGGTATAACGTTTAAAACATTTCAATAGAATTTCCATGGTTTCTCTGCCTAACGCAAAAACAATTTTTAGTGTGATTATAATAATAATACTCATTTTCCTGACAATGAATTGGAAAAACCTTTTCATGTATACAAAAAAGCAAAATTGACATAGTAAATGGCTTTCCTAGATTAGAAAAGAATGTGAATGTTGTAGTCACAGAGAAATCTGCAAAACTAGTACCCAGCATTTTATTGAGATATGGGAAAAAACAATCTAATAGCAGAATTGACAAAATCTATTCGATATGAATTTTCAAGAAACTGCAAAAGATAAACTTAAGCCAGATAAAGGGGCTAAACACAGGGATTGATTCAGACAAGTCTAAACCAAGAATAAAGTGTAGCATTGGAAAGAGGAACAACAGAGTTCATAAGAAAATAAGTGCAGTATACACAAAAAGAGAGGCCCATTTCACAGCTAGTATTTTCTTTTTTTTGTTTATTGTTGTAGTTTAAATGAAGTTAACATTTCAAGTTAGTCTCCCATACAATAATTTATACATAAATTGTTATGTGACCCTAATTGCTCCCCCCCATACAGTGACAGAACACTCCTCCTTTCCTCCCCTGATTCCCCATGTCCATTCAACTGTCTCCTAACCCTCTCTGCATTCTCATCTCACCTCTGGACAGAAGCTGCCCATTTAGTCTCTTGTATCTACCTGAGCTAAGAGACACACGCCTCATGAGTATCACTTTATGTTCCACAGCCCAGTCCAATCCCTGTCTGAAGAGTTGGCTTCAGAAATTATTTTAGTTCTGGGCTAATGGAGAATCCGGGGACCATGCTTTTCGGGAATCCTCCAGTCTCAGTCAGACCATTAAGTCTGGTCTTCTTACTAGAAATTGAGTTCTGCACCCCACCTTTCTCCTACTCCATCAGAGACTCTCTGTTGTGTTCCCTGTCAGGGTGGTCATTGGTGGTAGCCAGGCACCATCTAGTTCTTCTCAGGCTGATGAGGTCTCTGGTTTATGTGGCCCTTTCTGTGTCTTGGGCTAATACTATCCTTGTGTCTTTGGTGTTCTTCATTCTCCTTTACTCCAGGTGGTTGGGACAAATTGATGCATCTTAAATGGCCGCTTGTAAGTTTTAAGACCCCAGACACCACTCACCAAAGTAAGATGCAGAACATTTTCTTGATAAGCTTTGTTATGCCAATTGACCTAGATGTTCCCTGAAAGCATAGTCCCCAGACCCCTACCCCTGCTACTCAGTCCCTCAAAGTGTTTGATTGTCTTCAGGAAACAGCTTAGCTTTGATTTAGTCCAGCTATGCTGACTTCCCCTGTTGTGTGTGCTGTTCTTCCCTTTACCTAAGATAATTCTTATCTACTATCTAGTTAGTAAATAACCCTCACCCTCCCTCCCCACCCTCATAACCATCAAAGAATGTTTTCTTCTGTGTTTAAAACTTTTCTTGAGTTCTTATAATACTGGCCTTATGCAATATTTGTCCTTCTGTGACTGACTAAATTCACTCAGCATAATGCCCTCCAGATTCCTCCAAGTTACAAGATGTTTCGCAGCTTAATCACTGTTCTTTATCATTGCTTAGTGTTCCACTGGGTGGATATACCATAATTTGTTTATCCATTCGTCCATTGATGGGCACGTAGGTTGTTTCCATCTTTTGCTATTGTAAACAGTGCTGTAGTGAACATGGGTGTGCATATATCCATTGGTGTAACAGCTCTTATTTCTCTAGGATATATTCCAAGGAGCGGATAGCTGGATCATATGGTACATCTACTTCTAGCTTTTTAATGTTGTGCCAAATCAATTTCCAAAGTGGTTGTACCATTTTACATTCCCACCAACAGTGTATAAGTGTTCCAGTCTCTCCACAACCTATCCAGCATTTATTCTTTTGTGTTTTTTGGATTGATGCTAGCCTTGTTGGGGTGAGATGATATCTCACTGTAGTTTTGATCTGCATTTCTCTAATGGCTAATGATCATGAGCATTTCTTCATGTGTCTGTTAGCCGCCTTAATATCTTCTTTGGCACAGTGCCTGTTCATACCCTTTGCCCATTTTTTAATTGGGTTATTTGTCTTTTTGTTGTTGAGGTTTTGCAGTATCTTGTAGA
>NW_004443968.1:16188145-16190513 GCF_000243295.1 Trichechus manatus latirostris
GTCGCAGCCAAAATTTTTTTCCCAGTCTGTAGTCTGTCTTTTGACTCTTTTGGTGATGTCTTTTGATGAGCATAATGTTTGATTTTTAGGAGCTCCCAGTTATCTAGTCTCTCTTCTGGTGCTTGTGCATTGTTGCTTATGGTTCGTATTGTGTTTATGCCATGTATTAGGGCTCCTAGCATTGTCCCTATGTTTTCTTTCATGATCTTTATTGTTTTCAATTTTATGTTTAAGTCTTTGATCCATTTTGAGTTAGTTTTTGTGCATTGTGTGAAGTATGGATCTTGTTTCAGTTTTTGGCAGATGGATATCCAGTTATGCCAGCACCATTTGTTAAAGAGACTGTCTTTTCCACGATTAATGGACTTTGGGACTTTGTCAAATATCAGCTACTAATAGGTGGATAAATTTATGTCTGGATTCTCAAATCTGTTCTATTGGTCTATGTATCTGTTGTTATACCAGTACCAGGGTGTTTCGACTACCGCGGCGGTATAATAGGTTCTAAAATCAGGTAGTGTGAGGCCTCCCACTTTGTTCTTCTTCTTGAGTAATGCTTTACTTATTCGGGGTCTCTTTCCTTTCCCTATGAAGTTGATGATTTGTTTTTTCATCTTATTAAACATTGCCATTGGAATTTGGATTGGGATTGCATTGTTTCTGGAGATCACTTTGGGTAGAATTGACATTTTCACAATGTTGAATCTTCTTATCCAAGAGCAAGGTATGTTTTTCCACTTATTCAGGTCTAGTTTGGTTTCTTGCAGTAGTGTCTTGTAGTTTTCATCGTATAGGTCTTTTACATCACTGGTTAGATTTATTCCTAAGTATTTTATTTTCTTGGGGGCTATTGTCAATGGTATTGATTTGGTGATTTCCGCTTTGAGGGTCTCTTTGCTGATGTAAAGGAATCCAACTGATTTTTGTATGTTTGTCTTGTATCCTAATATTTTGCTGAAATCTATTAATTCCAGTAGTTTTCTTGTGGATTCTTTGGGGTTTTCTGAGTATAAGATCATATCATCTGCAAATAGAGATACTTTGACTTCTTCCCTACCAATTTCTTTATTTCTTTTTCTAGCCTAATTGCTCTCGCTAGGACCTTCAGAACAATGTTGAATAAGAGTGGTGATAAAGGGCACCCTTGTCTGGTTCCTGTTCTCAACGGGAATGCTATCAAACTCTGTCCAGTTAGGATGATGTTGCCTGTTGGCTTTGTATAAATGCCCTTAATCATGTTGAGGAATTTCCCTTTTATTCCTATTTTGTTAAGAGTTTTTATCATGAATGGATGTTGGACTTTTTCAAATGCCTTTTCTGCATCGATTGACAAGGTTATGTGGTTCCTGTCTTTTGTTTTATTTATATCATGGATTACATTGATTGTTTTTATAATGTTGAACCATCCCTGCATAGCTGGCATAAATCCCACCTGATCATGGTGAATTATTTATTTATGTTTTTATTGTACTTTAGGTGCAAGTTTACTAAACAAATAGTTTCTCATTAAACAGTCAATACATGTATTGTTTTATGACAGTGGTTAACAACCAAATGACATGTCAGCACTCCCCGTTCTCAACCTTTTTTTTTTTTTGGTGAAAATATACATAGCAAAAGATACACCATTTCAAAAATTTCTACATGCACAATTCACTGACATCGATTGTATTCTTCCAGTTGTGCTGCTATTCTCACTTTAGATGCAGATTTACATAACAAAATAGTTTATCATTAAACAGTACACATATTGCCCTATGACAATTGTTCACAACCCCACTACACGTCAACACTGTCCTTTCTAAACCTTGGGTTCCCTATCACCAGCTTTCCTGTCCCCTTCTGCCTTCTAGTTCTTGTCCCTGGACTACTGTGCCTCATTAGTCCCATTTTGTTTTATGGTGCTGTCCAATCCCCAGCTGAATGGTCAACCTCGGAAGTGACTTCACCACTGAGCTAAAAGGGTTTCTGGGGGCCATACTCTCGGGGTTTCTCCAGTCTCTTTCAGGGCAGTAAATCTGGTCTTTTTTTGTATGTTAGAATTTTGTTCTACATCCTTTTCCAGCTCTGTCCAGAACCCTCTGTTGTGATCCCGGTCAGAGCAGTCAGTGGTGGTAGCCAGGCGCCATCTATCTGTACTGGACTCAGTCCGGTGGAGGCCTTGGTAGCCATGGTCCGTCAGTCTTTTGGACAAATCTTTTCCTTGTATCGTCTTCTCTTCATTCTCTCTTGCTTCTGAAGGGGTGAGACCAGTGGAGTATCTTAGATGGCTGCTCACAGGATTTAAGACCCCAGACACTACTCACCAAGGTAGAATGTAGAACATTGTCTTTATAAACTGTGTTATGCCAATTGAGCTAGATGTTCC
>NW_004443968.1:16191610-16193771 GCF_000243295.1 Trichechus manatus latirostris
GCATTGGTCCTATTTTTTCTTCTATGAACTTTATAGGTTTTGGCTTTATATTTAGGTCTTTGATCCATTTTGAATTAGTTTTTGTATATAGTGTGAGGTATGGGTCCTATTTCATTTTTTTTTTTGCAGATGGATATCCAGTTTTCCCAGCACCATTTGTTAAAAAGACTGTCTTTTCCCCATTTGATGGACTTTGGGCCCTTGTCAAAGATCAGGTAACTGTAGGTGGATGGATTTACATCTGGATTCTCAATTCTGTTCCATTGGTCAATGTATCTGTCATTGTACTAGTACCAGGCTGTTTTGACTACCGTAGCTGTATAATAGGTTCTGAGTCAGATAGTGTGAGTTCTCTTACTTTATTCTTCTTGTTCAATTGTGCTTTACTTATTCGGGTCTTTGTCCCTTTCCATATAAAGTTAAATATTAGTTTTTCCATCACTTTGGAGACTGTTGTTGGTATCTGGATCAGGATTGCAATCAATTTATAAATTGCTTTGGGTAAAATTGTCATTTTCACAATATTGAGTCTACCTATCCATGAGCATGGTATGTTTTTCCATTTATGTAGATCCCTTTGGTTTTCTTGCAGTAGTGTTTTGTAGTTTTCTTTGTATAGGTGTTTTACATCCCTGGTTAGATTTATTCCTAACTATTTTATTTTTTAAGGGGCTATTATAAATGGCACTGTTTTCTTGATTTCCTTTTCATCATTGTCTTTATTGGTGTATAGGAATCCAATTGATTTTTTATGTTTATGTTGTATCCTGCTACTCTGCTGAATCTTTCTTTAGTTTCAGTAGATTTCTCGTGGAGTCTTTAGGGTTTTCTATGTATAGTGTCATATCATCCACAAACAGGAACAGTTTAACTTCTTCATTACCAATTTGGATACCGTTTATTTCTTTGTCTTACCTTAGTGCTCTAACTAGATCTTCCAGCACAATGTTAAATAGGAGTGGTGATAAAGGGCATCCTTGTCTTCTTCCTGTTCTCAGCGGGAATGTTTTCAGCCTCTCTCCATTAAGAATGATGTTGGCTGTTGGTTTTGCATAGATGCCCTTTATTATCTTGAGAAATTTCCCTTCTATACCTATTTTATTGAGACTTTTTATCAGGAATGGGTGTTGGACTTTGTTGAATGCCTTTTCTGCATCAATTGAGATGATCATGTGACTCTTTTCTTTCCTTTTATATATGTGGTGGATTACATTGATTGATTTTCTAATGTTGAACCATCCTTTTATGCCTGGTATCATTCCTACTTCGTCGTGGTGTATTATTTCTTTGATATGATGCTGAATTCTGTTGGCTAGAATTTTGTTGAGAATTTTTGCATCTATACTCATGAAACATATTGGTCTGTAATTTTCTTTTTTTGTGGCGTCTTTGCCTGGTTTTGGTATCAGGGTTATGCTGGCTTCATAGAATGAGTTCAGAAGTGTCACTATCTTTTCTATGTTCTGAAAGAGTTTGAGTAGTACTGGTACAAACTCTTCTTTGAATGTTTTGTAGAATTCTCCAGTGAAGCCGTCTGGGCCAGGGCTTTTTTGTTGTTGTTGGGATTTTTTTATTACCTTTTCAATCTCTTCTCTTGTTATGGGTCTGTTCAGATTTTCAACATCCCTTTGTTGTAGTTTGGATAGGTAGTGCGTTTCTAAAAATTTATCCATTTCCTCTAATTTTTCATAATATTCTGTTATGATCCTTTTTATTTCCGTTGAGTCTGTTGTAATGTCGCCTGTTTCATTTCTTATTTGAGTTATTTGCATCCTCTCTTGTTTTTGTTTTGTCAATCCGGCCAGTGGTTTGTCGATTTTGTTGATTCTTTCAAAGAACCAACTTTTGGTTTTGTTGATTCTTTCTATTTTTTTCCTATTCCCTATTTTATTTATCTCTCCTCTGATCTTTATTATTTCCTTTCTTCTAGTGGCTGTGGGCTATTTTTTGCTGTTCTCTTTCTATTTGTTTGAGCTGTGTAGTTAATGATTTGATATTGTCACTTTCTTTTTTTGTTGTTGTTTGCTTTATTTTATTTTATTTTTTTATTGTACTTCAGGTGAAGGCTTACAGAACAAATACTTTCTCATGAAACAGTAGTACACATATTGTTTTATGACATTGGTTAACAACCCCACAACATGTCAACCCTTTAACTTCT
>NW_004443968.1:16194465-16214399 GCF_000243295.1 Trichechus manatus latirostris
GCTCACAGGCTTTTAAGACCCCAGACGCTACTCACCAAGGTAGAATATAGAACATTGTCTTTATAAACTGTGCTATGCCAATTGAGTTAGATGTTCCCCGAGACTATGTTCCCCACAGCACTCCGCCCAGCAATTCAGTCCCTCAGGGAGTTTGGATGTGTCTATGGGGCTGCCATGACCTTTCCTTGTACAAGTTGTGCTGGTTTCCCCTGTATTCTGTACTGTCTCACCCTTCACCCAAGATACCACTTATCTATTGCCTGTTTAGTATTTACTCCCCACCCCTCCCATCCCTGGTAACCAAGAAAGATTGTTACATTTTGTGTGCGAACTTTTTCATGGGTCTTTTCATTGTTCTTTGTTCTTTTTTCTGACTTTTCCTCAAACAGAGTTGCATCCAAGTGTTTGTCTTCAGTTTTACTGACCCTGTCTTCCACCGTTTCAAATCTGCTCCTCAGCCTTTCTATGACACTATTATTTCTGAAATCTTGTTGTTTATCGTTTGGATTTCGAATTTTTGTTTTTGTATAATTTCTAGTTGTGAATTTATTTTGGCATTTTGTTCCTGCATTATTTTCCGGAATTCTTCCATTTTTTTTGTGTGTATTTTCCATGAATTTTTCTGTCTTTTCCATGAATTTGTCTATTTCTTGCTCATTTTTATCTGCTTTTTTGCTTCAACTTTCGGATAGCTCTGAATATGAGAGATTTGAATTCCCTATCAGGTAGTTCTAGTGCCTTTTCTTCTACTGGAATGTCATCTGGTATTTGATTTTGGACGCCTACTGGAACCATCCTGTCCTGTTTTTGTAAATGTTTTGATATTTTCTGCTGTCTTAGGGGCATTCAGTAGTTATTTTTCTCATTTTGACTGTAGATTTGTTTTGTCCTTTTTTTTTTTTTTTTTTGGCTATGTCTGAGGAAGTGGGTTGTGTGTTCTTTGTTGTTTCCTCATCTGTGGGCATGATACTTTTTGCCTCCTTCTCCAATTGGCATGGTCAATCACTCAGGTATGGTACGGCAGGGCAGGTCTAGCTGACGAGGAGTTGTTGGGATGGGTTGTTTGTGGCACTTACTACAGCCCCCAGAGCAGGTCGGTAATCAGTGCACAGCAGGTTCCAGTACATCGTGCCTGTGTTGCTTTGTGGTGGATGTTAAGCACACAGTGCAAGTAGGCAGGATGGAGGGGGAAGATTGTGATTTGTGGATATACGATAGGTATGGGAAAGAGGAGAGTGGCATAGGAGCCAAAACATACAAACAAAAAAGAGTGCTAGGGGAGCTTGCCGTTGGAGTGGAGAGATGAGAGACTATGAAATGGACAAAAACAAAAAGGGGAAGATGAAGAAAAAAAAGGAAAAGAAAAGAAAATAATGAAAAAATAAAAATTAGAAAGAAAAAAGAAAACCAAAGCTCCCAGTGATCCCACCGCTGTGGCTACAAGGTCTAGGGAAGTTGTTCCCAGGTATTGAAGTACAGCCTGGCTAGAATGCGTACAGGTGTCACTCAGCACCAGTTATTCAGGGAACAGGTAGAGAAGGCAGGTATAGAGAGACGAGCAACTGAGTAATGAGAAAGAGAAAAAGGGAAAAAGAGGGAAAAGAAAATGAAAAACATTTAAAAAAAAGAACAAGAGAACCGCCCCAAAAAAAACACGAAAAAAGAAATGCTCTCAGGGATCCCTCTGCACATCTGAGTGAGCTGATGGTGTAGGTCCTGAGCCGCACAGCACTGCCCGACCAGAATGGGCTCCGAACTCGAGAAAAGAAAAAGAAAACAAACAAACAATTCAAAACAAACAAACAAAAGCCCCAGAATCCCACCAGTGTGGCAGCATGGACTGGGACACAGTTCCATGCTCGAGTTTAGCTCCACAGCCCCTCAGGAAGAAGCAAAGATAGCACATGGAGTCAGGTCCTTAAGCAAAAGGAGGGGGAGGTGGTGAAAGGTAAGGAAGGAATCAAAAGAAGCGGCAAAAAGCAACACCAACAGCCAACAAATGGCACTCAGGGAGTCAGCCAGTGCAGTCAGGTGGAATCCAAGCAGCCGGTGCCTTCTGGCCAAGAGACTGTGGCTGCTGGAAGCAGAGGAGGCCTAGTGGGGGTGAAGAAGGGTGGGGGGGGGTGTGAAAGCGTATATCGCTGTTTACTGGTTATTCTGTCTTCTTCTGTAAGCTCCATGAGGCTGCTTTGTCGTACCCCCGTTCGCTGGTCTCTGATAGGACTCCAAGATGGTGGATGCATGCTGCGTTAGCTGATAGGGGACCTCTTCATGTATGTCTCGTTGCTGTCTGTTCTCCATCAGTTTCTTATTCCATTTGGTGCTTGGCTGAGTTCTTTATCTCTTCATTTGTTGTTTAGGGTTTCAGGATTGCTCTTTTCTCTGTTTGGCTTAGTTTTTTGGATCTTTGCTGTGGAGGAACAGCATGGTGTTTCTGCCTAGAGCACTGTGTTGCTGGAAATTCCATGAATTTTTTTTTTTTTTTTTTGTTATGTAGCTGCATTCTATTGGCTAGAATTTTGCTGAGGTTTTTTTGCGTCAATGTTCATGAAGGATATTGGTCTATAATTTTCCTTTTTTTATGGTGTCTTTAGCTGATTTTGGTATCAGGGTTATGCTGGCTTCATAGAATGAGTTTGGGAGTATTCCATCCTTTTCTGTGCTCTGAAATACCTTTAGTAGAAGTTGTGTTAACTATTCTCTGAATGCTAGGTAGAATTCTCCAGCAGAAGCCATCTGGGCCAGGACATTTTTTTGTTGGTGATTTTTTAATTTCCTTTTCAATCTCTTATTTTGATATGGGTATATTTAATTGTTCTACCTCTGTTTGTGTTAGTTTAGGCAGGTAGTGAGTTTCTAGAAATTTATCCATTTCCTCTAGGTTTTCAAATTCGTTTAAGTACAATTTTTCATAGTATTCTGTTATGATTGTTTTAATTTCAGTTGGGTCTGTTTTGATATTACCGATCTCATTGCTTATATGGGTTCTCTGCTTCCTTTCCTGTTTTTCTTTTATCACTTTGGACAGTGGGTTATCGATTTTGTTGATGTTTTCAAAGAATCAGCTTTTGGTCTTGTTAATCCTTTTGATTGTTTTTCTGTTCTCTGTTTCATTTAATTCTGCTCCAATGCTTATTATTTCCTTTGTTCTGGCCCCTGAGGGCTTCTTTTGCTGCTCTCTTTTACTTATTTCAGTTGTAGGTTTAATGTTTTGATTACGGTCCTTTCTTCTAGTTGGATGTTTGCATTTATTGCTATAAATTGACCTCTGAGCACTGCTTTTGCTATGTCCCAATGTTTCTGGTAGGATGTGTTTTCCTTCTCATTGGATTCTATGAATTTCTTTATTCCATCCTTAATTTCTTCCATAACTCAGTGGTTTTTGAGCAAGGTATTGTTCAGTTTCCATATGTTTGATTTTTGTTCCTTGATTTTTCTGTCATTGATTTCTACTTTATGGCTTTATGGTCAGAAAAAAATCTTTGTAATATTTCGATGCTTTGGATTTTGTTAAGGCTTGCCTTATGGCCTAATATGTGTTCTATTCTGGAGAATGTTCCTTCAGTCTGCATTGGAAAAGAAAGTATACTTGCTGCTGTTGGTTGGAGTGTTCGGTATATGTCTATCAGATCAAGTTGGATGATTGTAGCATTTAGCTCTTCCGTGCCTTTGTTGAGCTTCTTTCTGGATGTTCTGTCCTTCACCGAAAGTGGTGTGTTGAAGTCTCCTACTACTATTGTGGAGCTGTCTATCTCTCTTTTCAGAGCTGTTAGAGTTTGTTTTATGTATTTTGGAGCCCTGTCACTGAGTGCGTAAATGTTTATTATAGTTATGTCCTCCTGGTCTATTGACCCTTTAATCATTATATAGTGTACTTCCTTTTCCTTTATGGTGGATTTTACTTTCAAGTCTATTTTGTCAGAGATTAATATTGCCCCTCCTCCTCTTTTTTGAGTGTAGTTTGCTTGATATATTTTTTTCCATCCTTTGAGTTTTAGTTTGTTTGTGTCTTTAAGTCTGAGGTGTGTCTCTTGTAGACAGCATGTAGACAGATTGTGTTTTTTAATCCAATCTGCCACTCTCTGTCTCTTTTTTGGTGCATTTAGTCAATTTATATTCAGCGTAATTATTGATAGGTATGAGTTTAGTGCTGTCACTCTGATGTCTCTTTTTGTGTGTTGTTCACAGTTTCTTTGTTCACTTAATTTTCTGTGCTGAGTCTTTTTTTTAATGTATTTTCTTTTCATCTTTTTCATTATTGTTGATTTTGTGTTTGCTGAGTCTTTATATTTTTCTTGTTTTTTTATTTTGATACGTAGGATTGTTAGTTTCCTTTGTGGTTACCTTAATATATACCAGTATTTTTCTAAGTTTATATCAATCTTTTATTTATTTATATCACCTTGACGTCTTCTCCATATGCAAAATCTATATCTACATTTGTTAAGTACCTCTTTTTTTGTTTTAATGTTGTCATCTTCTACATATTGACATGTTTCCCTATTTTCAGTGTGTTAGCTTTGGTTTATTTTTGTGGCTTCTATATCTGGGTTGATATCAGGTTACATTGTCCTGTGTTCTAGTCTTGGGTTGTTATGTAATCTTATTGACTTTCTAACTGGAGGACTCCCTTTTGTATTTCTTGTAATTTTGGTTTGGATTTTGCAAATGCTCTAAACTTCTGTTTATCTGGAATCACCCTAATTTCGCCATCATACTTGAGAGACAGTTTTGCTGGATATATAATTCTTGGCTGGCAATTTTTTCCTTCAAGGCTTTTTATATGTCATCCCATTGCCTTCTTGCCTGCATGGTTTCTGCTGAGTAGTCTGAGTTTATTCTTACTGACTCTCCTTTATAGATGACTTTTCATTTATGCCTAGCCACTCTTAAAATTCTCCCTTTATTTTTGGTTTTGGCAAGTTTTATGATATGTCTTGGTGACTTTCTTTTGGGATCTACTTTATGTGGGGTTCAATAAGCATCTTGGATAAATATCTTCTCATCTTTCACGATATTGGGGAAGTTTTATGACAACAAATCTTCAACAATTCTCTCTGTATTTTCTGTTATTCCCCTGTTCTGGTAATCCAATCACTCATAGGTTATTCCTTTTGATAGAATCCCTCATAATTCCTAGAGTTTCTTCATTTTTTTCAATCCTTTTATCTGATTTTTCCTCAAATAAGTTGGTGTCAAGTCCTTTATCTTCAATCTCACTAATTCTGACTTCTACTGCCTCAGGTCTGCTCCTAATATTTTCTAATGAGTAGTCTAATTCTGAAATTTTATTGTTAATCTTCTGGATTTCTGATTGCTGTCTTTCTATCGATTCTTGCAGCCTGTTAAATTTGTCATTGTTCTCTTCTCTAATCTTTTTAATTTCCTCCATTTCTTGTTCTGCATTTTTATTAATTTTCTTCCTAATATCTTGAAGAGTTCTGTATATTAATCTTTTGTGTTCTGCCTCCAGTAATTCCAAGAAATTTCTAGTTTCTTTATTTTGGGAGCTTGCTGAAGCCATCATGGATTACCTCTTAATTTGATTTGATATTGTGTGTTGTCTCCAAGCCATATATTTATTTTGTGTTTGCTTACTGTATCCTAGCTTCTTGTTTTGTTTTGATATGCCCAAATAGGCTGCTCATATGAGCTGGTTTGATTCTTGGCACCTTTAATGCTCTAATGTCCTGTCACCAGGTAGTTAGATCTGTTACTAGGTATGTGAGCTCAGGAGTCGGCCCAGTCTTCCTGTATGGATTCAGCTCAGGTGCCCAGGTAGATAGGCACCAAGTGTGTGGTGAAGGCTGTCACCTACAGTCCTAGACAGGCATGGGTGATTGGTGTAGGCACAGGCATCTGGCTGCAGCAGGGGGACACACTGTGAGTAAGGCCAGGGCCTGACAGCCATCCCCGAGTGCCCAGGAGAAGGCAAGTCCCTGTTCCCTAGCATGCATATGTGGGTGAGTTTTGCAGCCAGACTGTGAGCACCCAGTGCTGTTGGCTGTAAGGATTGGGCAGCACCTCTTATTCTTGGGCCCCTATTGCAGGTGGCTAGGTGGCATAGGTGGAGCCACCAGTCCTCAGGCTCCTGATGTGGGTAGGTGAAAATCCTGCTTAATGGGCAGAGCAGTGTCAAAGGTCACAAACCTGCAACTTCACAGCTGAAACAGTTGAAGTTAGACTTCAGGTATATACCCTGTTGTACTGTGGTCATGAAGGCCTACACTGTTGAAATGGGCCCACACAAGTCTATGCAGGGCGGAAGGCAATCAAAGTCCACGGATCCCTTATGCCTGTGCCTAGGCAAAGGAGCTGTGCTTACCCTGAATTCCTGGCTTTGGGGAACTGGTAGTTTATTCTTTCCCCTTTTTGTTAATTTGTTCACTCTCCAAGGCCAGGAGAATGGCTCGGGGCGTGTGACGTGTCCTATTTCTGGCCCAGGGAACTTGAAAATTGCTGAAGCCAGTCCAGGATCCAGTGCAGAGCAGGGAGTGGGGAGGTAAATGGGAGAGAAGTTTTTCTCTAAGGGGGGTGTATTTTATCCATGCAGTAGGCCGGACACAAGTTAATCAAGGGTTGCTTCTCACTAGTTCTGGGAGGCCAAGTAGCCTCTCTGACACTGGGTCTCTCCTAGTGTGAAGTATGCCTCTTGAGCACCACTTCTTGCCTGTCTCACTGCTCACCCAGGAGCTGATCAGGCCTGAAGGGCTCAGGCTCCCACAGGATGATGTCTGGCAACTCTTCGCTGCTTCCGAACCGTTTCTCCCGCCCCCTGCCTCTCAGTCTGGTTCCTCAACTTTGCTTTTGATGTTCCAGGCTCCTAGATTGTCGTATATAATCGATTCACTTGTTTTTTCGGCTCTTTGTTGTAAAAGGGTCCACTGGAAGCAACTGAGTACTCCGCCATCCTTGCCCCGCCTCCCCTAATATTTTCATTAATGATATATTGAGGAGAAACTGAATTTTAGAATCCTGCTTTGTAAACTTTAGAGTTTTAGTATAGAAATAAGACTTAGAGAAATAAAAATGTAGTGAACTGCACCTATAGTTCTGATTTCAGAGCATGGGTTTAATAAATCTCAACTAATCTTTTTTCTATTCTTGCTAAAGTTTTGATTTAAAGAACTTGTCCACATCATTTAAGAGAATTATATCTAATAGGAGTGGACACATCTTGATTATATTATTCAGAATTCCAGCATTGTTCTATTCCTGCATTGTTCTACTTAATTTGTTTTGTATGTTAGCCATGTAGTAGAAGCAGAACTCAACTCAGAAATAATTCTACTAAAGACTGACATTTATTTTTCACTTGCTATGTATCATATGTTCTGCTAAGCACTTTGTACGGATTGTTTCATTTAATTCTTAAAAATATACTATATATCATGGTGTGTTATAATATGTGTTTTATAGATGAAATGACTTAGGCTAAGAGAAGCAAAATAAATTGTTCATAATTCCAAATTTAGAGGTTGTGGGATGGGGATTTGTCTTAATTATCTAGTGGTGTTATCACAGAAATCACAAGTGGATGGCTTTAACAAAGAGAAATTTATTCTCTCACAATCTAGGAGGCTAGAATTCCAAACTCAGGGTACCAGCTCCAGGAAAAGGCCTTCTCTCTCTGTCAGTTCTGGGAGAATGTCCTTCCAAGGTTGAGGAGCTTCTCAGCACAAGGATTCTGGGCCAAATGACTCACTTTTCTCCTGGCTCTTGTTTCATGTTGGTATGAGATCCGCATGTCTCTCTGTTTGCTTCTCTCTTTTATATCTCAAAAGAGAATGACTTAAGGCACAATCTAATCTTATAGATTGACTCCTTCCTCATTTACATAACTGTCTCTAATCCCACCTAATTAACATCATAGAGGTAGGATTTACAACACATAGGAAAATTGCATCAGATGAAAAATGGTGGACAATCATTCAATTCTGGGAATCATGGACTAGCCAAATGTACACATTTTTTTGGGGGGACACAATTCAATCCATAACAGGATTCAATAGAGGCAATTTGATGCTCCAGGCTGGAGTACTAACAAGTATTCTCCAGTGCTAACTCATGACTCTGTCATTTATTTCTTGGATTTGTGATAAAGGAGTTGCCATCAGAGACATAGTTATAAATGGAGGGCATCCCACAGAAAAGTACATCTCAGGACAGAAGCCCAGGTATGAATCCCTACTCCCCTGGTTCACAGCACTGTTTGAAAGGGCCTTCATAAAATTCTCTACAACTTGGAGGTGCAGAACTAACTCCACCAAACTGTAGCTGCTACTTCTACTCAAGGCATTCTTCATACAGTCTGTGAAATCTTTTATTTCCAGCCACATTTTTATGGCACTAGTGCAAAGGCATAACATTTATCTTCCCTGCGTGCCTACTTTCTATCTATGAGATACTTATTTTATTCATCTTGTAAAGGAAATAACTCTCCTGAAGTAACAGTCACATTCTTTAGATGTAGTTCCAAACAGCTCAGTTTTCTTACCTCATCCAAATTACTGTTTTTTAATTGCCAAACTTTTCTGAATTGAAAATGTATGCTAATTTATTTTTTTCGTATCCCTACCTCAACTTCCAAAGTAGACATTTCTTATACTAAGGTTGTAAGTGGAAAGAAAAAAAATATATAAACATCAGCTTTTCAAGATGGTACATACCTTTATAAAGGCTACTTTATGTTTGGATGTGTTCCACGTTATATAAAAATCCTACAGAGATGTTTATAACATAGAGATCAGTTCCTTTAGTAATTGTAATGTTACACCAGAATAAAACAGATTCAAAATTTTAAAGGTATTTGATCTTAGTATTTCATTTCAGAGTTACCATTGTTAGAAAACAACTGATTTTAATAAAGCATGAATATTTTAACTTCTGTTGTTTTGTTAAAAATAAGATGAAAAAGGGATTGGACCACGAGAGTATGATTTATTCCTTTCCAAATCACTGTTTTTCTAGATACAGTCTTTTTTGTAGTATGCTGTTAGTAAGAAACAGTATATTGTCTACGGCATTTAACAAACATCATTTTAAATTAACATTGTAGTTATGTGGCATTGATAGATTTTCTTAACCTGTCCGTCTCAGCAAATCAAGTTTGTAAATTAAAGATACTGTCAACTTCACAGTTTATGTGACTTAAATGGAATAACATATAAAAAGGAAAAGTCCTTGCAATTTAGTAAGGGTTCAGTAAGGTAGTGTTCTATCTGTATGATTATGGTTAGTTAGTCTGATCTGGATAAAAGGAGACCCTGAAACTCACAAACTAGTCCAGTTTGCTTGGCAAGCTTTTCTAGGGACTGCTTCTACTGTTGTTATTGTTCACTGATTTTTTTAAAATTATTTTTGTTTTTATTGTTTGAAGAACAGTTTGCCATCTGCCACTTCTAGATATGTAAATTAATTTCTAATTAATATGGCGGAAGTCCACAGGACTATTGAGGATGCCTTGAAGTCAATGTCTCTGTGACACCTCTTTTCCATATCCATGATTGATTACTCCTGCCTGTGGTCACATGTTGCTGTATCTGATATTTGTGAAATGCACAGAATTTTGCTTCATAATGCCAGAAATAATTATGAAGCCAAACACTCTCAGAAAAACAATGCATCTGAAGAAAGCTCAAGTCTAACTACATTAAAGAGAAAATGTTAATTCAAACACTCCAGAATTACCCACGTGAATGTGAAATGAGACTGTTAAAATCTTGAAAAGGTTTAAACACTTACATGTGGAAGTTTTCCGTTATCAGGAAATTCACTCATCCTTGCCTCACCAATAGCTGGAGTATACTGACGGTACATAGTCCGTGTTAAATTATGGTATTCGTTAATCTATTTGAAATAAAATTATTACTGCTGGAAAATGCCAATGCATCAAATATTCATCTAGTATGACAGCAGCGATTCTGAGTAGTGTCATTAAGTTTGTTTTTTCTATTGCATGAGATAACTCTTCTTTATAGACTGACAACTGCATACAGTAAATTCACTTAGATTTTAACCTGAGCCAAAAATGTAGAGTTACCTAAATACTAGAAGTTCATGTTTTTAGGCATTATCCTAAAATCTGATTGAATTACTATATTACATTTTTGGTATAACTTTCTATTATTGTTTATAGATGGGGGAATAAAAACAATCATTTACACATGGCACAGGTTGTTTGCTGTTGTTGTTAGTTGCCATGTAGTCTGCCCCAGCTCATAATGACCTTGTGTATAACAGAACGAAGTGTTGCCCTGTCCTGCACCATCTTCATTATACTTGGTATGTTTGAGTCCATTGCTTCAGCTGTTGTGTCAATTCACCTCAATGAGTTTTCCTCATTTTTACTGACCCTCTACTTTACCAACCATAATGTCCTTTTCTAAGGATTAGTCTCTCCTGATGACGTGTCCAAAATAAGTGAGCTGATGTCTCAACACCCTCACTTTTAAGGAGCATTCTGGTTGTAGTTTCTTTTAAGACTGATTTCTTTGCTCTTCTGGCAGTCCATGGTATATGCAGTATTCTTCACTAACATCATAATTCAAAGTGTCAATCCTTCTTCCGTCTTCCTCTTTTATTGGCCAGCTTTTGCATTCATATGAGGTGATTGACAAGATTTGGCTTGTTAACACACACCTTTGTCATCAAAGTGAAATCTTTGCTTTTTATAACTTTAAAAAGGTCTTTTGCAGCAGATTTGCCCAATGCAATAGGTCATTTGATTTCTTGACTACTGCTTCCATGGACATTGATTGTTGACCCAAGCAGGATGAAATCATTGACAACTTCAATTTCTTCTTAATTTATCATGATGTTGTTTATTTGTCCAGTTGTGAAGATGTTTGTTTTCTTCATGTTCAGATTTAATCCATACAGGCTATAGATTATTAATTATGTGACAATCACTGATACACAAATGGAGAAAACTAAAAGCAGGTACATTAAAAAGATTGTGGTTATCATCAAGCTTGCTCTTTTGAAATTCAGTGAAATGTTGTTTTGGAATACTCAAACATTTCCATCAATTTGTCTATCATATTCCTAACTTTTAAAACAATATATATTATTTATAATGTATTAGTTTTCTATTACTGTGTAACTAATTACCACAAAGTTAGTGGCTTTAAAACAACATATATTTGTTATCTCACAGTTTTTCTGTACGTCAGAAGTCTGAGCACAGCATGACTGAATTTTCTGCTCAAAGTCCCATCAGGCTGAAATCAAGAATTTGGTTTGGGTTGCAGTTCTCATCTGGACCTTTGGATCCTCTTCCAAGCTCATTCTTGTTGTTGGAAGAATTCAGTTCCTTGCAACTATAAGACTGAGGCCTCCGTTTTCTTGCTGTCTGTCAGCAAGGGATTGTTCTCAGTTCCTCGATGTTGCTCACAGTTCCTTTTATTGTGCCCCGCACAGACAGTTCATAACACAGATGTTAGCTTTCCTCTATGCTAACCAGAACAGGTCTCTCTGAATTCTCCTACAAACAGCCAGAGAAACTCTCTGCTTTTAAAGGGATTATGTAATTAGGTCATACCCACAGATAATCTCCCTATCGCAAATTCGTCTGATTTGGGAAATTAATAACATCTGCAAACTCCCTTTACGTCAGTATCTAGATTATTGTTTGATTAAATAACTGGAAGGTGTGTATGTACAGCTGGAGAACTTGGAGGACCAGCTTAGAATTCTGCCATTTGCAACTCTCTTTCACAGCAAAAACAATAACAACTCATCTGTACATACTTTTAAAAAATGCACTGAAGTGAAAACATTATGACAGAAAAGTTTCACAGACAACCTTTATAAAAATGTACTGCTGCTATTATGAATTATAGTCTTAAGGATATACATCATGATTACTTATTTGCACTATTGATTGAAAACTATAATGTTCTTTTTTAATTCAGCTCTGTCTACATTTGCTATTTTGATTTATTTAAAAAAATACTTCTGCTGTGTGTGTTATCCTTTTTAATGTGAGTTTATCTAAATTTGTTTTGTAGCACTTGTTTTTCTTTGTAAAATGTGTTTTTCTTTATCAAAAGTGTTTAAATGAGCTTTCCTTGCTCAGTAGACAAAGTAGTGGAGGATATGATTATGTAGAAAAAATGCTGAATTTAGAAAGTGAAAATCTTGATTCCATTTGTTTCTTTTGCAATTACACATTAACCTTGCCAAATTTGTATAACATCTTAATTTCTCAACTTCAGATATTTATTTTATAAGAGGACGGTTTATTATCTCTCTCGTCCTCCAACATCACTTTATTTTCTCTCTGTCTCTCACTATTTCATTTTTTGTTTATTTATTCCAAGTATTTATTGAACATCTTAACTCTCAGAGTGATGAAGTTTCAATAAGATATTACTGAATGATTTTTTTAACCGTATATACTTCATAAGAACAAGTTATTATGGTAATGCCTGTCTTGGTATCTTGGAAAGAAATGTAAAGATACAGAAGATAACTTTTCCTCATATAGAAATAGAATACAACTTGCAGATTCATGTTTTTATGTTTTTTTCCCCTTAAAAATTTAAGGATAAAAATTATGAGAGTTTTGATACTGTGAGAGTAGGGAAGGTAGACATTCATAAAGAAATTTGCTGCTTGCTTAAAATACTTTAAGTAACAATTTGGCAAGCACTTTAATAATGTTCCTGTACTTTATTCCACTTTTATAAATTCAGCCAAAAGGAAAAAAAATTATGGAATTAAAAATTTGTTTTATATATAAAGGTGCTTATCACATCACCAGTTATAACAGTAAAAAAAAAAAAAAAAAAAAAAGAAAGAATGTAAAAAATTATAATAGTTGCTTTAGTTGGGGTTCTCTAGAGGAGCAAAACCAGTAAAGTGTACATAGATAAATATAGAGAGAAATTTACTTCAAGAAAATGGCTCACGCAATCATGAAGAAATGGTTTACACAATTGTAGGGACTGGTAAGTCCCAAATTCCTGGCAAACAGCATGTTAAATATTTCCGCTGGCTCACGCAGTCGTAGGTGCTGAAGAACACATAATCTGCAGATCAGGCAGTAGGCTAAAGACCTCTGCTGTCTCAAGGGGTTATGGGGGTTGGTGAATCCAAAATCTGCAGGTAGGACGGCAGGCCAGAGACTTCTGCAGTCTTACATCCCAAGAACCGGAGGTCAGGTGACAAGAAGAGTGCAGGGTCAAGAATGAAAGTGAGCTTTGCCAGAATATTCTTTATATACTGGAGGCAGGCCACACCCATAAGGAAACGTCTTTCAACAGATTGGCTGATCATATGAGACCACAAAACAGAAGGTGATTACATAGTATCTGCCAAGCCACTGAGAATCATAGCCTAACCAACTTGACACGTAATATTAACCACAATAGTATTGCTAATTAAATTTTAGTACATCCATATAAAGCAATAATCTGTATTTAAATGATGTTTTATTACACATAGCTTTAATTGTGTCAAAATTAGTTTCTTCTATCCAGATGGGATCAAACTGACAACAGCAACTCAAGAGGTTAGATAGGGAGTTTAGGGGGCAGTGAGTTTATGTAAATGGGAAGAGCAACAACTCAAAAAAGGAAGGTGAGAATGATTGCACAACTTGAAGAATGTTTTAATGTACAATCAGTATCACTGAATTGTACATGTAGAAATTGTTGAGTTGGTGTATGTGCTTCTGTGTATATTTTCAATAATGACAAAAAATTAAATTATTTTTAAAAAAACTAAAACAAATCAATTTCTTAATTCTTAAAGCCTTAGTATTGAAATATATACAAAAGATCAACTTCCATAGTCTTATCATTATTGGAGAATTCTGAAATATTTTGTAATTATTTCACAAACGGTGGTGAGAAAGTGGCAATTGTTCACCAGTGGGACATAACAGAATAATCTCTTCCTTTATCTATCTTGAAAAAAGGAAGAATGAAAGTCATATTGTTTTGCCTAAATGGATCTGAATTTTTTACTAGTCATTACGAGAAAATTTTGATTATATCATTAGTTAAAATTTGCCTTCCTAGCAAGATAAAGCAGTTTAGCCAATAATTCCTTGCCAGGGGGTCTTACTTTAGAAATGAGCACAAGGGCAATGTTTAAAAGTCTTGGGAAAGGTATAAACTGGTAGAAAATATTTGCAAATTAAATATCCAAAGAGTACTTATATCCAGAATATATAAATAACTGACAACTCAGTAATTAGAAAACTAATAAGAAAGTACCCAAGTTGGAATGTAGACTTTTGTAACCTAACTTTGGAAGTAACATAATTTCTGCCATATGCTCTTACTCACCTAGACCAAACCTGGTACCATGTGGGAAAGGACTATCTAAGGTTATAAATATCAAGAAGTTATAAAT
The DNA here is from genome assembly GCF_000243295.1 of Trichechus manatus latirostris. NCBI lineage: Eukaryota > Metazoa > Chordata > Mammalia > Sirenia > Trichechidae > Trichechus > Trichechus manatus. The sequence continues at coordinate 16,208,830 of NW_004443968.1, forward strand.
ACCAAGAAGTGTATATATACATATATACACACACATACACACACCTTCTCACAAGGTATCCCTAAATCTCATCCATGAGGGCATTAACTTACAAAGTCCAAAATTTGGTCCTCAAGATCATGTCTAGGTATGAATGAGTTTCCTTGAATATAGTTCTTTAGGTACTGCTCCTTTTATAGTTTGTCTTAACCTGAGAAACTTCTGTTCAAAGAAGGAGAAGGGGGTGGGAAATTGTAGGCCCAATGGTTTCACTGGTATAGAACAATTCTGAAATTCAGCCAGGCAATGATAGAAGTTGCTTGATTAGGTCTCAAGGCTTGAGCGTAATTGTCCAAGGCTTTCAACTCTTTCCTCTAAGTTCCATCTTCTAAGTCACACTCCCTTTTTTAATTTTACTTTTTTTACTGAAAAGTAGCATAAATTGGCAACCGACTAATTTTCTATTTTGTAATTTTGTAGGTCCAAAGGCCTCTTTTCACTTTGATCTATCTCTATTGCTTTCAGTCCAAAATCATGATGCTTCTGTTTATATAATTTTTAAAACATTTTGTTCATTTTCTGTGGATCTTAATAGCATCCACACTATTAGACAAAACCACAGACACAAATCTGTTCCAGATAAGCTCTTCTGTATCTTGGGCATCTCCTGAAATAGATGAGGGACAATTCCCTTAACCTTCCTAAATTTATTTGAGATGTTCTGTGAAAGAAACTTCATTCTCTTTAGCAGCCATTTTGTCTCACTGAATGGTACTCTGAGGCAACACCCTTGACTTTTCTGAGGTCTTAATAAGAGCTTGCATAGTCACACCCTTGACTTCATCTTTGGGCTGTATTTCCCTGTAAGTGCCCTAATCTTTGTTCAGAAGCCAAGTTTTAGATTTTGTATCATTTGCCAAATGGGAGCTAATAATTTTCAAAATCATCAACTCCTGGATCCTTTTGTTTTACAGTCTTTCCTTATTTTATCTCTCTCTTTCCAAATTTTACCACCAAGAAGAAACCAGGTGGCATTTTCAACACTCTAGTTGGAAATATCTTTAATAAAATCAAGGAGTTATTTAAGCTGTTTAAAAAAAAGATTTCTACATAACTACAGATGAAAATTTTGCTATAAACTTTCTGCCACTATCAGGGATACTACAGCAAGTATCCCCTTTCTTCCCATTTCCAATAACACTGATCTCACTTTCCAGCAAGTGTTCAGAGCCTCATCAAAAACCATCAGGATTCTATAAACAAATTTTTCAAGGTATTTTAGACTTTCCCCCAACATGACCCTCAAAGTTCACTGGTTCAAAAGCTACTCCAATATGTTATGGTTTTGTTACTGCAGCACCTCATTTCCAGTTACCAAAATCTGTAGTACTTATATATTGCCATGTAACAAATTGCCTCAAAACATAGCTACTGAAAACAACAAACATTTTTTCTTGTAGTTCCTGGGAGATAAGTACCCAGGAATGGCTTAACTGGGTGGTTCTGGCTCAGGATCTTACACAGGTTGCCATTACCATGAGAGAATTACAAAGCATTGGGTAATAAAAAGTTATACACAGGAAGATGTGGAAAAGTAAATCCTGTCACCAAGTACAAGAGTTTGTCATAAAATATAGTCCATTCTAGTATTCATACAAATATATTATTTCCTTAATAGGTAGCTATGTATTCCTTTTTTTTTTTCACTCATTGTTTCATTTATAACTTAGTTCTGCAAATAACTTAGGAGCCTTTACTTAAACATAAAATACCAAAATAAATGAAATACAGCCTCTGTTCTTATATGAGTAATAAATAAAAGGAAAAATAAGTTATAATATCCCGTTTTCACTCTTTGATTCAAAGAATATGGAAATCTTATTATCTAAATTTAGGTATTAATATGAATGACAAAAATATTAAAATCATAAATATTAATAAAACTAATTATCAATAGCAGTGTAAAATAAAGAAAAGTAAAGTGAAATACATTCAGAAGTGACAAATTAACCAGCACCAAGAAAAAATTACACTTTATACTTTGGCTTATATCCATCCATGTGGGAAACTTTTTGGACGGGGTCTTGCTTTCGTCACTGAATGAAATACTGTTAATATATTTATATGTCATTAATTTATATTTTAAACATTAATTTTAATGGGAGTGGAGTCAATGTGCCTTTAATCAGAAACCAAGTTTTTTCTTAATTATTATCATGTATTTATTGTTTATGTATTTCCATTTTGAAAGGAAATCTCATTTATATTTTAAATTATAGCTCAACTTTTTATTCATTTAAATCAGTTGGAAAATCATATGAAAGGAAGATCAGATTTCAGATGGCGAAATTCTATGAGCTAAGGCATACTAGTAGGAAAACCAAAGGGAATTCTGCAAGTTGACAAGCAATTCAATTTAATAAATTTCTTTATTAATGAGCTACTGAATCATTACAGATCCAGATAACTGATCAACACTTACATTTATTAATAAGTTAGAAATTTCCAGAAAAAGAAAAACATAAAAATAGTACAAAAAGATCAGTTTTGTGTGGATTGCTAAAAGCTAAATTATTGACATTTATTATTATCCTTTAATACACATTTCAGTTTAAACTGGGCTTTGGTCTACTATTTTATTGTTATACTTTTTCTAAAAAAAATGGTAGAATTTTTTTTAAAGAAGTATGGAAAGCAGAAAGATATGAAATTAACTTTTTGTCATTAAATTCCTTTGTTTATTAAGCTGTTAACAGATATATTCTCTTCAAACTACAATTTACAGTATTTGGGGAACTACTTGAAAATTAATAATAAAAGTTTTCAATTAACAACAAAAATTCTTATAGTTTGTTTTATTAAGACAAATAACCTACCTGCCCAAAAATTATTCATGGAAGATTGAATATTTTGTTTTAACCTTGTGTCAAAATATGTAAAAATAAATCCTTCTCAAAACCAATGATTTCTCTCTATTGGCATCAGCTTTAAAACGTGTATTAATAATGCCTAAATGCAAAGAAAGGAAACAAAAAGAATCAAGATTTCTTAACTATGTATGGAAAGAGGTTTAATTTTCTGGTAAGAAGTTAAAAAGTAATCTTTGTTGATAGAGCTAAGTGAAATCTATTTTTCTCATATTTAGGTTGTTTCAAATTGATAATGACTTTAAGGAGAAAAGAAGAAAAAAGAAATGAGAAATCTTGGACATTTTAACAATTAAAAATTTAATTCAATTACCTATTTTGTTTTTGTCAAGCCAGAGAAGCCGGAACTGTTTTGATACCTTGTACCTTGTTTAGGACACTGGCTAACTAAACTAAAAATTATTGATAGCCAGAAAATCATCAGTATATTCATCGAAAAAAACAAACAAACTGAGATCCTAGTATTTGGAAAACACCACACAAAAATTGGCAATGTAAAGATACATGATAGATATAGATAGACAGACAGACAGATAGATAGATAGATAATAGATAGGTAGGTAGGTAGGTAGATAGATGCTTTTGCCAACTAGGACTAAAGACCAAGCATATTGGGTTGAGATTAGTGACATCTCTAGAACAAGGAAAAAAAAAAAGAGTGAATGATGTGTTCTTTGTATACTTAGATTTTATAGCCTTAGATGCATTCTCTTTTTTTTTGCATTCAGACAGTTTATTACCCACAGTGCAGCAGGCAGCATGAGCTTCATGTTCGCATCAGGTCCCCCACGCCCCTCAAGTCTCATGGAGGTGATGTGGATAAGGGTCCAGGTGGATACTACACACCCAGGGGTCTGTTTCACAGCTGAGCAATAATGATCTTAGGAAACCCTCAATCTTACTAGGTAACCTGCCTATCCTCCTCTAGGGAAAGTGACATTATCTTTATTACCCTGGAATATAAACAAATCTTCTCTGTGGAGGAGATATTTTTGTCTTTACTATGCTCATCAGGAAATAAGAGTGCCCTCTGATCTTGAGTGTGCACTATTTCCACCTTCCTAGACTGTTTCCTATGCAAACACCCTTGAAAAGATAGTCTGACATAAGATGGGTAGAAAACACGTGGCAAATTATCTCCCAGCACTAAGGCCTCTTAAACTGCTTTGGCTCTAACTCTAGTTTACACAGGGCAAAGTTGTTTGTTTGTTTGTTTTTATTGTGCTTTAAGTGAAAGTTTACAAATCAAGTCAGTTTCTCATGTAAAAATTTATACACACATTGTTGTGTGACCCTAGTTGCTCTCCCTATACTGTGACAGCACATTCCCCCTTTCCACTCCGGATTTCCCATGTCCATTCAACCAGCTCCTGACCCTCTCTGCCTTCTCATCTCACCTCTGGACAGGAGCTGCCCATTTAGTCTCATGTATCTACTTGAGCTAAGAAGCTCACTCCTCATGAGTATCACTTTATGTCTCATAGTTCAGTCTAATCTTTGTCTGAAGAGTTGGCCTTGGGAATGATTTGAGCTCTGGGCCAACAAAGTCTGGGGACCATGTCTTCCAGGGTCCCTCCAGTCACAGTCAAACCATTAAGTCTGGTCTTTTTAGTAGAATTTGAGTTCTGTACCCCACTTTTCTCCTGCTCCATCAGGGACTGTCTGTTGTGTTCCCTGTCAGGGTGGTAGCCGAGCACCATCTAGTTCTTCTGGTCTCAGGCTGATGGAGTCTCTGGTTTATGTGGCCCTCTCTGTCTTTTGGGCAAACATTTTCCTTGTGTCCTTGGTGTTCTTCATTCTCCTTTGCTGCAGGCAGGTTGGGACCAATTGATGAATCTTAGATGGCCACTTGCAAGCTTTTAAGACCCCAGATGCCACTCACCAAAGTGAGAGACAGAACCTTTTCTTAATAAACTTTGTTATGCCAATTGACCTAGATGTCCCCTGAAAGCATGGTCCCCAGACGCCCACCCCTGCTACTCTGTCCCTTGATGTGTTTGGTTGTATTCAGGAAACTTCTTAGCTTTTGGTTTAGTCCAGTTGTGCTAACTTTCCTTCACCTAAGATAATTATTGTCTACTGTCTAGTTAGTGAATACCCCCTCCCTGCCTCCCCACCCTCACAAACATCTTCTGTGTTTAAAGCTTTTCTTGAGTACTTATAATAGTGATCTTATACAATATTTGTCCTTTTGAGACTGACTAAATTCACTCAGCATAATGCCTTACAGATTCCTCCATGTCATTCACGGATTCATCCTTGTTCTTTATCACTGTGAAGTATTCCATTGTGTGAACATACCATAATTTGTTTATCCATTCGTCTGTTGATGGGCATCTAGGTTGTTTCTATCCTTTTGCTATTGTGAACAGTGCTGCAATGAACATGGGTGTGCATATGTGACAGCTCTTATTTCTCTAGGATATATGCCAAGGAGTGGGATTGCTGGATCGTATGTAACTTCTATTTCAAGCTTTTTAAGGAATTACCAAATTGATTTCTAAAGTGTTTGTACCATTTTACATTCCCATCAGCAGTTTATAAGTGTTCCACTTTCTCCACAACCTCTCCAACATTTATTATTTTGTGTTTTTTGGATTAAAGCTAGCCTTGTTGGGGTGAGATGGTATCTCATTGTAGTTTTGATTTGCATTTCTCTAATGG
>NW_004443968.1:16214499-16215629 GCF_000243295.1 Trichechus manatus latirostris
TTTCAGTTTTTTGCAGATGGATATCCAGTTATGCCAGTACTGTTTGTTAAAGAAACTGTCTTTTGCCCAATTAATGGACTTTGGGCCTTTGTCAAATATCAGCTACTCATAGGTGGATGAATTTATGTCTAGATTCTCAATTCTGTTCCATTGGTCTATGTATCTGTTGTTGTACCAGTACCAGGCTATTTTGGCTACCGTGGCGGTATAATAGGTTCTAAAATCAGGTAGTGTGAGGCCTCCCACTTTGTTCTGCTTCTTGAGTAATGCTTTGTTATCTGGGACGTCTTCCCTTTCCCTATGAAGTTGGTGATGTGTTTCTCCATCTCATTAAAAAAAAGGCATTGGACTTTGGATCGAGATTGCATTGTATCTGTAGATCATTTTGGGTAGAATCAACATTTTCACAGTGTTGATTCTTCCTATCCATGAGCAAGGTATTTTTTTCCAGTAATGCAGGTCTCTTTTGGTTTCTTGCAGAAGTGTCTTGTAGTTTTCATTGTATAGGTCTCTTACATCTTTGGTTACATTTATTCCTAAGTATTTTGTCTTCTTGGGAGCTATTGTAAATGGTATTGATTTGATGATTTCCCCTGGAAGTTCTCTTTGTTGGTGTAGAGGAATCCAACTGATTTTTGTACATTTATCTTGTATCCTGATATTTTGCTGAAATCTTCGATTGATTTTTTTCCCTTTTATGGCTTTATGGTCAGAAAAGATGCTTTGTAATATTTTGATGCTTTGGGTTTTGTTAAGGCTTGCTTTGTGGCCTAATAAATGGTCTATTCTGGAGAATGTTCCATGTGGGTTGGAAAAGAAAGTAAACTTGGCTGCTGTTGGCTGGAATGTCCTGTATATGTCTATCAGATCAAGTTGGTTGATTGTGACATTTAGATCTTCCGTGTCTTTATTGAATTTCTTTCTAGATGTTCTGTCCTTCACTGAAAGTAGTGTGTTGAAGTCTCCTACTATTATTGTGGAGCTGTCTATCTCTCTTTTCAGTGCTGTTGGAGTTTGTTTATGTATTTTTGAGCCCTGTTGTTGGGTGTGTAAATATTTGTTAAGCTTATGTCCTCCTGGTGTATTGACCCTTTAATCATTATATAGTGTCCTTCTTTATCCTTTGTGGT
>NW_004443968.1:16215729-16225685 GCF_000243295.1 Trichechus manatus latirostris
GTGTGTAAATATTTATTATAGTTATGTCCTCCTGGTGTATTGACCCTTTAATCATTATATAGTGTCCTTCCTTATCCTTTGTGGTAGATTTTACTTTAAAGTCTATTTTGTCAGAGATTAATATTGCCACTCCTGCTCTTTTTTGAGTGTTGTTTGCTTGATGTATTTTTATTCCATCCTTTGAGTTTTAATTTGTTTGTGTCTTTAAGGTGTGTGTCTTGTAGGCAGCATATAGACAGATTGTGTTTTTTTATCCATTCTGCCACTCTCTGTCTCTTTATTGGTGCATTTAGTCCATTTACATTTAGCGTAATTATTGACAGGTATGAGTTTAGTGCTGTCATTTTGATGTCTTTTTGTGTGTGTTGTTGAGAGTTTCCTTGTCCTACTTAATTTTCTGTGCTGAGTTGTTTTTCTTTATGTATTTTCTTTTCATCTTTTTCATTGTTGTTGATTTTGTATTTGCTGAGTCCTTATATTTTTCTTGTTTTTTTATTTTGATGTGTTGGATTGTTAGTTTCCTTTGTGGTTACCTTAATATTAACCCCTGTTTTTCTAAGTTTAAACCAGTCTTTTACTTCTTTATATTGCCTTGTCTTCCTCTCCATATGAAAGATCTATGACTACATTTTTTGTCCCTTTTTTGTTTTAATGTTGTCATCTTTTACACATTAATGTCTCTGTTTCCCTATTTTCAGCATTTTAGCTTTGATTTGTTTTTGTGTCTTCCCTGTCTGGGTTGATATCTGGGCCTCTGTCCTGTGCTCTAGTCTTGCATTGTTATATGATGTTATTGATTTTCTGCCTGGAAGACTCCCTTTAGTATTTTTTGTAACTTTGGTTTGGTTTTTCCAAATTTCCTAAACTTCTGTTTATCTGGAAATGCCCTAATTTCACCATCATATTTGTGAGATAGTTTTGCTGGATATGTAATTTTTGGCTGGCATTTTTTTTCCTTCAAGACTTTATATGTGTCATCCCATTACCTTCTTGCCTGCATGGTTTCTGCTGAGTAGTCTGAGCTTAGTCTTATTGACTCTCCTTTGTAGATGACTTTTTGTTTACCCCTAGCTGCTCTTAAAATTCTTTCTTTATATTTGGTTTTGGCAAGTTTGATTATATTATGTCTTGGTGAGTTTCTTTTGGAATCCACCTGTGTGGGATTCAATGAGCATCTTGGATAGATATCTTTTCATCTTTCACAATATCAAGAATGTTTCCTGAAAACTATTCTTAACAATTCTCTCTGTATTTTCTGTTATCCACCCCCTTGTTCTAGTACTCCAATCAGTCATAGGTTATTCCTCTTGATAGAGTCCCACATAATTCTTAGGGTTTCTTAATTTTTTAAAAAATTCTTTTATCTGATTTTTCCTCAAATAAGTCGGTGTCAAGTGCTTTATCTTCAATCTCACTAATTCTGACTTTCATTGCCTCAGTTCTTCTCCTGTGACTTTCTATTGAGTTGTCTAATTCTGATATTTTATTGTTAATCTTCAGTATGTCTGAGTGCTATCTCTCTATAGATTCTTGCAGCCTGTTAAATTTGTCATTGTGCTCTTCTCTAATCTTCTTAAGGTCCTCCATTGCTTTTTCCATGTGTTCCTTGGCTTGTTCTCTCTTTTGCTGATCTCCTTCCTGATATCTTGAGAGTTCTGTATATTAATCTTTTGTATTCTACCTCCGGTAATTCCAAGAAATTCTCTTCCTCTGGAGAATTTTTTGATTCTTTCTTTTGGTTGCTTGCTGAAGCCATCATGGTCTGCCTCTTTATGTGATTTGATATTGACTGTTGACTCCAAGCCATCAATAAGAGATTATATTTATTTATTTACGTTTACTTACTGTGTCCCAGCTTCTTGTTTTAATATGCCCAAATAGGCTACTCGTGTGAGCTAATTTTATTATTGACGCCTTTGAAGCTCTCACGTCCTCTCATCAGGTAGTTAGATCTGTTACTAGGTATATAAGCCCAGAAGTCTGTTTACTTTTCTTGTATGGATTCAGCTCAGGTGTCCAGGTAGTTGGTCACCAAGTGCGTGGTGCAAGCTCTCACCTACAGTGCTAGACTAGCAGGGGTAACTGGTGTAGGTACAGGTATCTGGCTGCAGTAGGGGGTCATGCACAGAGCAATGCAAGGGGCTGACAGCTGCCCCTGAGTGTCTGGGAGGAAAGTATGTCCCTGTTCCCTAGAGTGTGTAGGTAGGTGGATTTTGCAGCTGGACTACAAGCACCCAATGCTGTTGGCTGTAAGGACTGGGAGGCACCACTTATTCTTGGACCTGTGTCATGGGTGGCTAGTGGAGTGAGTGGAACCAACAGTCCTCAGGCCCTGATGTTGGTAGATGAGGACGCTACTTAATGGGCAGAGCAGTGTCAAATGTCACAAACCTGCCACTTCACCATATAGCTGATACAGTTGAAGTTAGACTTCAGGTATATACCCCGTTGTATTGTGGTAATGAGGGCCTACTCTGTTGAAATGGGCCCACATAAGTCTATGCAGAGGTGAAAGGCATTCAAAGTCCATAGACCCCTTATGCCTGTGCCTATGCAAAGGACTTGTGCTTACCCTGAGTTTCTGGCTTAGGGGAGCCAGCAGATTATTTTTTCCTATTTGTTAAGTTGTTTCCTCTCCAATGCCAGGAGAATGGCTCAGGGCACATGATGGGTCCCTCTTCCGGCCCAGGGGACTTGGCAATCACTGAAGCCAGCCTGGATCTGGTGCAGAGTGGGGAGGTGGTAGGTAAATGGGAGAGAGGTTTTTCCTAAAGTGGGTGTTTTTTGATCCATGAGGTAGGTCTGATGCATGTACTTATCTTTTGCTGATTGAGCACCACTTTTCACTGGTTCTGGAGGTGTGAGTAGACTCTCCGCCACTGGGTCTCTCTCAATGTGGAAAACACCTCCCAAGCACAACTCCTTGCCTCTTCACACACGTCAGCCTATTCTCCCTGAAGCTTGCCTACTCGTGCTGGGTCAGGTCTGGCAACTCCTTGCTGCTTCCGAACCATCTCTACCTCTCCCTGCCACTTAGTCCGATTCATCAACTTTGCCTTTGATGCTCAGGCCTCCTAGACTGTCAAATATAATCAATTTGCTTTTTTGGGGGGTCTTTGTTGTAAGAGGGACCACAGGAAGCGTCTGACTATTCTGCCCTCCTTGCCCATCCTCCAGATGCATTTTTATTTATGTTATTTCTTAATGATATTTTGAGAGAAAAAGATAATAAGCACATGTGCTCAACTTACCATTTCACAATGGAAATTGAGGCAGAAAAAAATAAACTAATGTCACTTAGCTATCAACTGGCACATTAGGAATACAAAGAAAATTATCCTGGCACTAGGGGCCATATTCTTACACACTGTACTATAATGATTCAGATATTATATTTTTTTTACATTAGATAGAAACTATTTTTCCAGTCAAACCAGAATTTTTGTTCTTCCCTGAAGGCACTGTCTGACACTATGCATTTATCCAATTGTTCTCTGGAAAGAATGACATACCTCCTTTCATTCCCAACAATATATTTCTCATGCTGACTCCTCTATGGCACTAACTACCAAAGGGTTAATCATGTCTCACTCTTAGCTCTTCTGCTGATTTATTTATACAGAGATTATGTTACATTTCATCTTATGATATGATTTTTTTTTTCTTTATTTATTGCCTTCTAAATAAAATATGGAATCTGTTGGTTGGCTATGTACCTAATATTCAAGAATAAATATCTTTTTAATTGAATTGAATTTTCCTACTATTTTTCTTCCTTTGGTCTGTATACTAGGTTAAATTTAATTGCTTGCAACGTGCAACATTCCCTTCAATAGTTTTATTATTATACTTTAGCTCACAGAATTTTTCCCATCTGTAATCTGGTCTCCCTTTCATATGTTTTTCCACCTTGAAGGTTTTCATGATCTGTTCCTTTTCTGTGTACTTTTTGCTTTTTCTATGACCACTGGCATTTTGGGCCTCTCTTAGATTAATCAAACCCTAATTTGTTTTGTATGTGTCTACATGTTTTAACTACACTATAAGTTATAAGATTTTCTTTATATAACCATCAATCAAAATCAGTTAATTATATGTATATATTTTTAATATGGATGAGTTGGAGTTAAAAACTGGGATCTTTCTCTTAATTATCCTGACTTTATACACTTTGTCACAATACTTCCAATCTTTTTTCTATACTTTCTTACTTTATTTCTCCATTTACATTTTTGATTAGAAAATTAGGAGCATTTCTCAAAATAACTTATTGCCAAAATGTAATGGACTAGCTACCTGGCCAGACAGTGTTACCAAATAGCCACTAATTTTTATCTAAGACAATTTCCAGTCTCCTTGCTCCAATTTATAAATCCATACCCTGCAGTTCTGGGAACAATTTAACAGTATTTGCCACCATTCTCAATTTATTTTACCCAAGAGAATAGTAACAGCAATACAATTATACATTCCTTTTCCTCAAAATGCTCAGGCCAAATTGTTAGAGATCAAAAGACTAAACTACCTTTGGTGTTTAAGATATTTTAAACTAAAGTCCTGGGTAGTATTTGACTAAAGAGTGTGACTAATTGAAAACTTTACATGAACTAAAACTTTGTTCTGGGACTATGATTAAATTAAATTGTAAATACGCTAAGGGAATCTGGTAGATTTGTAAAAAGTTAATTATATATTAGAAGTTCCTGTAGCACATTAGGAACTTCCAAATCATTTCCTAGATACTCTAGAACTAAAAAAACTACACACACACACACACACACACACACACACACGCACACACACAGAGAAGAGAACTAAATATGGTACAAACAAGTTAGAAAAAAAACAATAATATTGGGTAAAATACACACTTGGGATATAAACTATAAGATATTTTTCATTTTTCATAAATATTAAGATCTTTAAGTCCATTCATACATAATTTTTTCTTCAAATGATACTAAACTTTTAGGCTAAGAGAGAGGAACTACACCTTACTTAGCATCTCAAGTGTATGTTTTACCAACCCCATCTTATTATTAAGTTTATGAATCACAATTGCTTTCTGTTCGCTTCTTATTAATACTCTTTCTAGTGAAATTAATTATCAGTTAATATGCTATTATTCAAATTTACGCGCCAACCAGTAAGGCCAAAGATGAGGAAATTGAAGATTTTTACCAACATCTGCAGTCTGAAATTAATCAAACATGTAATCAAGAAACATTGATAATTACTGGCAGTTGGAAGGCAAAAGTTGGAAACAAAAAAGAAGGATTGGTAGTTGGAAAATATGGCCTTGGTGATAGAAACAATGTCGGAGATTGCATGATAGAAGTTTGCAAGACCGACTCCTTCATTGTAAATATCTTTTTTCACCAACATAAACAGCAACTATACATGCCTCACCGGATGGAATACACAAGAATCAAATCAATTGTATCTGTGGAAAGAGACAATAGAAAAGCTCAGTATCATCAGTCAGAACAAGGCTAGGGGGCAACTGCAGAACAGACCATCAATTGCTCATATGCAAGTTCAAGTTGAAGCTGAAGAAAATTAGAACAAGTCCAAGATAGCCAAAGTACGACCTTGATTATATCCCACATGAATTTAGAGGTCATCTCAAGAATAGATTGGAAACATTGAACACTAATGACCAAAGACCAGACAAATTGTTGAAGGACATCAACATGAAGAAAGAAAAGGTTATTAAAAAGACAGGAAAGAAAGACAAGACCAAAATGGATATCAGAAGAGACTCTGAAAGTTGCTATTGAATTTAGAGTAGCTAAGTGAAAGGAAGAAATGAAGAAGTAAAAGAGCAGAACAGAAGATTTCAAACGGCAGCTTGAGACGACAAAGGAAAGTATCATAATGAAATGTGCAAAGACCTGGAGTTAGAAAACCAAAAGGGAAGAACATGCTCAGCATTTCACAAGCTGAAAGAACTGAAGAAAAAAATTCAAGTGTCAAGTTGCAATATTGAATGATTCTACGGGGAAAGTATTAAACGACACAGGAAGAGGAATACGCACAGAGTCACTGTACCAAAAAGAATTGGTGGACGTTTAACTGTATCAGGAGTTAGCATATGATAAAGAACAGATGTTGCTGAAGGAAGAAGTCCAAGCTGCACTGAAGGCATTGGCAAAAAAAAAAAAGCCTCCAGGAATTGATGGAATATCAACTGAGATGTTTTAACAAATGAATGCAATGCTGGACACACCCACTCTTCTATGCCAAGAAATTTGGAAGATAGCTACCTGGCCAGTTGACTGGCAGAGATCCATATTTGTACCCATTCCAAAGAAAGGTGATTTAACAGAATACAGAAATTATCGAACAAAATAATTAATATTACACACTAGTAAAATTTTTCTGAAGATCATTCAAAAGCAGTTGCAGCAGTACATTGCCAGGGAACTGCCACAAATTAAAGCCAGATTCAGAAAAGGACATGGAACAAAGGATATCATTGCTGATGTTGGTTGGATCCTGGGTGAAAGCAGAGAACACCAGAAAGGTGTTTACCTGTGTTTACTTGACTCTGAAAAAGTATTTGACTGTGTGGATCATAACAAATTATGGATAATATTGCAAAGAAAGGGAATTCCAGAACTCTTAACTGTGCTTATGAGGAGCCTGTACTTAGACCAAGAGGCAGTCATTTGAAAAGAATAAGGCAATAGTGTGTGATTTAAACTCAGGAAAGGTGTCCGTCAGGGTTGTATCCTTTCACCATACTTTTTCAATCTGTATGCTGAGCAAATAATCTGAGAAGCTGGACTATGTGAAAAGGAACGCAGCATCAAGATTGGAGGAAGACTCATTAACAACCTGCAATATGCAGATGATACAACCTTGCTTGCTGAAAGTGAGGAGGACTTGAAGCACTTACTGATGAAGAACAAAGATCGCAGCCTACAGTATGGATTATACCTCAATAAAAAGAAAACAAAAATCCTCACAACCAGACCATAAGCACAATCATGATAAATGGAGGAGAAAAGATTGACATTGTTAAGGATTTCATTTTATTTGGATCCATAATCAATGGCCATGGAAGCAGCAGTCAAGAAATCAAAGGATGCATTGCGTTGGGCAAATCTGTTGCAAAAGACCTCTCTAAAAAGTGTTAAAAAGCAAAGATGTCACTTTGAGGACGAAGGTGTGCCTGACCCAAGCTATGGTGTTTTAAATGGCCTCATATGCATGTGAAAGCTGGACAATAAATAAGGAAGAACAAAGAATAACTGATGCTTTTGAACTGTGGTGTTGGTGAAGAATGCTGAATATACCAGAGACTGCCAGAAGAACTAACAAACCTGTCTTGGAAGAAGTTCAGCCAGAATGCTCCTTAGAAGTGAGGATGGCGAGACTTTGTCTCCTGTACTTTGGACATGTTATCAGGAGGGACCAGTCCCTGGAGAAGGACATCAAGTTTGGTAAAGTAGAGGGTCAGCAAAAAAGAGGAAAACCCTCAAAAATATGGATTGACACAGTGGCTACAACAACGGGATAATACAAATTGTTACCTTAAATCTTTACAATGTCTTAATCAATGATCTTACAGACATGTTATTAACCAGAACTTTTCCCTGATGCAGTATTATGCTGGAAGTGCCCTGAATTTGATTTTTACCCTGAGGCAGTTTCTTACTTTAAGTGTATGTTGACTAGAAAGGCATCCAGACCTTCTTATATTTCCACTAAATTTTGCTAAAAAACTGAACAGTTTCTTCTTTAATTCATCAATATATATGTGGTTATAATAAAATTCAGCTAAAAAAATCAGTTGGCATTTTTAATATTCTTCATCAAAATCTTAGCAAGATTCATGAGTTAATTAGGTATAGTTTCTATTTCCAAGTTATAAGAAGCAACAGTTTTACTATACTTTCCACTATTACTTAGCACAGGCTGGCTTCCATCAAGACTTTGATAAGAATTTCCTCATTATTCAATCCTCCATCATCAGTTTCCTCAGTGCCTTGTTGACCATTGCCTGCTATCCAGTTCCAAAACTAATGCCACATAATTTAGATTTCTCTTTGGCAATGCTTGATTCACCATAATAATTTCCATTCTGCTTAAAGCTCCTTCATCTTACCTCAAGTTTCCACCCTCTCTCCAATCATGCTCTGAAAGTCTTATTTCAGTGCCTATACAAAGTATGCTCTATCATGACATGATAAGGAATTTTTTGGATTCTGTTTCCTCTCCCTGGAGTGTTTGTTATTCCCTTCGCTGTTTACGTAGGCTAGAGGCTTCTCCTGACTCATGTAGCTGCAGGGGCTGATGAACCTTAGACTGACAAGTAAGATGGCAGAATGCTGGCTCACAGGCTGGGGAGCCAACAAATCTGAAGATTGGCAGGAAATACGACAGGTTCCTGGCTTAAGTCCCAAGAACTGGAGATTAAATGATGATGAGCAGAATACAGGATCTAGAGCAAAAGTCAGTGAGCTTTGCCGAACTGTCCATGTGTATTGGATACAGGCCACACACTGAGGAAACTCCTCTTGCAACTGATTGGCTGATCACATCAGATCACATCACGGAGATGATTACATTATATCACAAAGTGGAGGATAAGTACATCATTACATAACTGCCAAATTACATCATTACATAACTGCCAAATTGCCAAACCACCGAGAATGATGGCCCAGCTAAGTTGACACAAACCTTAACCATTATGCTCGTTAACTGTTTTTATTTTTTAGATCTAAAGTCAAATGTCACTACCTATAGGAAACCTTTGATAATTCCCAAGACTTTCTTAACTAAACTCCCTTTTTTATAAATTACTATGCTATCATTTTACTCTCCTTTGTAGCATATGACACAGTTGCAGTATTATATTTGTTTTGGAATATAAGATTAATGTTTATATCCATTAATAGATTATATATTCTTGAAAGAAAAAGAAAGTTGTATTTGCTAAGAATTATTTTTTCAAATTTGATCAGTGTTTTCTAGACATTTTAGGCTAGCAACCAGTATTTTTGGGATGAATATATGAAGTTTTAGTTGATAAGTGATAAAGAGAAAAGACTCTCTGACAGTCAAAAGCTAGTGTAGGACTATCTGCTGGAGCCAAGGTAAGGAGATGGATTAACACTCAAACAGCCTTGGTGTTTTCCTGTTGAGCATAAACATTTTCACAGGACATCACCATAAGACAACCTCACTCTGTGACCACAAGGGATAGAGACTAAAACAAAAACACTGAGTAGTCATGTCTGAACACAGATAAAATGTGAACATTGTTCTAAGCACAAAA
Organism: Trichechus manatus latirostris; assembly: GCF_000243295.1. Lineage (NCBI taxonomy): Eukaryota > Metazoa > Chordata > Mammalia > Sirenia > Trichechidae > Trichechus > Trichechus manatus. The sequence goes on from NW_004443968.1 coordinate 16,225,019, forward strand.
GTTGTCAAACAACCTTCTATCCTGGTTAATATAAGTGACTGTGAGTTTTATCCATTTCTAAGTTTGCTTCACTCTAGTTTTCCCTCCTTCTAGATAAGATTCATTAATACACCCTAAATTTACCCTCACTTCCTGAAAACATCCAACCAGAGACAAGCTCAGCTTTCTTCAAAGTCTCACAAATCACCTAACACACATAGAAATCCTATAAGGCCTTTCTAACATCCACTAACTGAGAACCCGCACTGGTTCCTATGGTGTGTTTCTGTCTCAACTATAGGTGTGTTCCTGGTAGTCTTCGTCTGGAAGACATTGACAGAGGTCATTTAAGGCCATACTTGGATTTAAAAAACAGTATAAATTCCAATGGTGCTTTAAGCATGATGCCACACAGATATATCCTTTTTAAAATATTTTATTTTTTGTTGTTGTTGAGAATATATACAGTAAAAACATACATCAATTCAAGTTTGTACATGTACAATTCAGTGACACTGATTATGTTCTTTTTTTTTTCCTTTTTTTAAATTGTACTTCAGGTGAAGATTTACAGAACAAATAGTTTCTCATTAAACAGTAGTACACATATTGTTTTATGACATTGGTTAACAACCCCACGACATGTCAACCCTCTCCCTTCCCGACCTTTTTTTTTTTTGGTGAAAAT
>NW_004443968.1:16225785-16254427 GCF_000243295.1 Trichechus manatus latirostris
TATGCTCTTGCAGTTGTGCTGCTATTCTCACTTTAGATGAAGGTTTACAGAACAAAATAGTTTCTCATTAAACAGTTAGTACACATGTTCCCCTATGACAATGGTTAACAACCCCGCTGACACTGACTACATTCTTGAGTTGTTCAACCATTCTCACTCTTTTTTTCTAAGTGGTTCTTCCCTCATTAACGTATACTCACTGCCTCCGAATGTTCTTATCTAATCTTTCAAGTTGCTCTTGTCAATTTCATCTCATATAGATAGATCTTAAAAGAGCATAATGCTCAAGGCAGATATTATTTACTAGTTAAGCTAAACTATTGTTTGGTTTTAAGAAGACTTCGGGGATATTTTTGGTTTAATGTTTCAAGATTATCACAGGGCAATAGATTTGGGGGTTCATCCAGGCTCTATGGCTCCAGAAAGTCTGGATTCCATGAAAATTTTATTTTCTGTTCTGCATTTTCCCCCTTTTGAACAGGATTCTTCTATAGAATCTTTGATCAAAATGTTCAGTGATGATAACTGGGCAATATATCTGTTTTTGATTGGTACTAAACTAAATTGACTAGAGGTAAAATAACTACTTAGGAAAATAATAAAAGTTAACTTTTTTAGGTACTTATCGTATGCTAACCTCTTATCTGCCTTAACTCATTTAATTCTTAAAACAACTCTATGAGGGCGATACTATTATTATCTCTATTTTACATTACATAAAGAAAGGGTTTGATATAAAATCGACTATTATTGATATAGCTTGATATTATGTCATGTATACTAGACTCTTGAAACTCTTTTAGTTACTACACCACATCATCTTTCTAGTTAAATCACATTTGTCAATTTTTTTCTAAATCTGCTCCATTTCTGGCTCATAATCAAGTAATTGCACTCTAAGGGAAATGGAAAAAATGGTAGAAAAGCAATAAATGCTCTTCAGCATACCATTAAAGACATTGTTTCTGGAGACTATAAAATATTTTAAAACCCAGGCCATCAAGCTCAAGTGATTTAAATTGCATAAGTATTTATTGGAGAAGAACTACTTGCTAAGTACTAAATAAAGTTTTCTGATCTCAAGATCAGACAGGACAAATACACAAAGATTTCTTATCCAAGACAGAATATAGTGTGTCGTTAGGCAGATTCCAATTGCTTTCGGGATTCACAGGAAGGAGAGACTGCAACTGGTTATAGAAATTAGGACAAGTTTTATGAATAGTGACTGTTTTAATTAAGCTTAAAAACTATTTAGTGTTTTAAGAGCAGTTATATCTAACAGAGGGATTTGAGATGATTTTTTATTTTTATATTTAAACAAAGTTGCACTCCTATAAAATTTTCTTCAACAGAATATTAGGGCTTTTGACAGAATGAGTTATAACGGGAGTTTTACGAAACTGGAGGTTCTATGAATGCAGGGATAAAATCTGTTTTGCTCACTGTTGTAGCCACAGCACAAAGTGTAGCGGTTTATACTTATCAGTCACTTAATAATTCTTGGAATGATAAATACACGAAGAAATAAAGGGATAATGGAAAATGATGTCTAACAGTGAAAATTTGGGATGGTATAGAAAACGTTTGAGGAATAGTGGAAGGCGGCTATGGGTAACCAACTTGCCAGCAATGAGTTTGGTTTTTTGGATTGTGGGTAAAGAAGATGTGTATCTGTATTGTGACAGATTAATAGGAAATGTATAATGAGAAATTTTAAGAGAAATTTGAATTATTGTCCAGACAATTCCACTTAATTAAATATGTCATAAAGAACCATTGAACATTTGGACAAAGAATAAAATATACACACACACATACACACACACACGCACACACACACACACACACGTATGATCAAATATCTACTTTTAAAGATTTATAGGAGTTATAAGCAGGAGGACGGGTACAAGGAGGAGAAGGGAGAGGAGGAGGGGGAGGAGAAGGAAGGATTAGACACTCTGGTCACAAGGTATATATACTGTCTCTGTTACAGAAATTTTTCAAATTAGTTTATCATATATATTTCCAAAAATTAATACTAGAGGTATCAGGCAATTAGGAAATAATACAATTAATTAATCAATGTTCTGAATGTCATCTCACTTATTTCCCCATGAAGGGCAGTTATATAAATGTTATACTCTGCATCATACTGCTGAGCATCTTCAGATATCTCTGCTAGCAAGTGTCAGGATGCAATTGGGATATATTCGGTTGCTTTTAAAGCCTGAGCTATATTTTCAAAGCCTGAGTTATACCATTTTGTAAGTCCAAAGACAGCAAAAAATAAAACATAAAAAATCAGAATGCGAGAGTCAACAGGCCAAACTGTGAAGAACTTTTCTCCGTGATCAGGATCTTCATCATAAGCTCTGCCTGTACTAAAACTAGGAGCACTGACACTGCTAATTTTTGTTGTGAAGATGTTGTACAAGTGAATCCTTAAGCTTCAAATTCCCTTTTGAAAGTTATCTAAGAAAGTGTCATTGATTCCTGAAAATATCCTTTTTCTTAGCTATTGTGATGGATAAATTCGTGGGTCAAATCGGCTGGGCCATGGTCCTCAGTGCTTTGGCAGTTATAATGTGGTTTGGCAGTCTTTTAATAATGTAATTACCTCCATAATCAGATCTAATATAATGTAATCACGTCCATGATGGGAAGCCTCCAGCCTGACCCACGAACATGGTGCTTTCCAGCCTCTACAAACTTGTGAGCCATTTCCTTTTTATAAATCTCTCTCTATATATATTTATATTCTGCACTTGTTTTGCTTCCCTATAGAACCCAGCCTAAGACAGTTACTTAACATCCATTTGTCCCCTAAGTAGAGTATCTGCCTTTGTATCTCTCTGAAACAAATTCACGCATACTCCTCTCCAGTTCCTTAATTTTCTTCTGGTTTGAAAAGGAAAGAGGGACTCAGTTTATTCAGAATCCATCTGTCAGTGTGTTCTCCTGTGACAGTGCTTATCCTTACTTGAAACTACTCAAGAGTTTTGATTTGTTAAAAGCAGACTGTCAATATATTTATCCACTTACTTGCTTGCTCCTACCCATTACCCTATGCCATTCTGCCATTTACAAGGAAATGTGCAGCATTTCATGTTTAATGATTATTGCTGCCTGTTTTCTTGTCTATGTCTAGGGGCAAGTTTAGAGATGATGAAATGAAATGTTTGACAATTTCTGAGTCAAACAGTGCAATGTTAATTGAGCCTAAGTCATTTCTGACAGCACTGGAGGTGAGAAAAGACCAATATGAGCAGAGGTTTTTTGGTTTTGTTTTGTTTTTTTTTAAAACAAAGCCTCTGAATATGCATTTCATTTTCAAAGAGCCATATCAAATATTTATTAAAATGCATTTGGGCATTAAAATTTTGTCTTTTTAAATCACATTTTGGAGAAAAATGTACTAGATAAGGGGATATAAGAAAAAAATAAGAACAATTCTAATTGCAATGGAAGCTCTGTATTTCATTAAACGTTTTTCTATTGATACCTTATAAAAACTTATAATGTAAGACTATAAAAGATAATTTATCCTTGTAGGTAGTAATGATTGAGTTTAATATTTAAAAATAACTAAACTAGTTTTCTACTGAGATTATTGATAGTGATATTCAAATATATATATTCATCAACAAATATGTTTTGTTCCCTTCTCAGGTATTAGGTATATCTCAGTCATAGAAGAGACACATATTGCATAGACTTCAAGTGATTTAAAGTTTTGCACACACACACACACACACACACACACACACACAATTTCTACCAGAAAGACCAAAACACAAAATACAGTAGTGTGCTAAACTCAACAAGGGAATAGTTCAGAATAGATTGAAAAAAAATATCTTCTAAGTTTGTAGTATGGATTATAAAAGAAGGAAACCTTCCTAGGAATCTAATCTCAAAGAAAAATGTAGTTGTTCTTGGAAAAATGGTCAACAGAATAAGTTGCTGATGATTTATTTTAATCAAAAGGGATGCAACAAAAAATTTCATCCAATTCGTAGTATCTTCCCATGACTGTAGCATGTTTATTATAATATTCATATTTGTGTGAAAATGTTGAAGAAACTTTTTGGAACCTAGTGAATGAACTATGTTAAATACAACGCTTTTATGTCTAGCCTTTGAAAGAAATATGACTAGGTCTTTCCAGGACAAAAGGAAGAATGAATGAAGCTAGATACAAGTTTGTTATTTTGAATTGGTGGAAACATTTATCCTAAGGTTAGGGTGAAATATTTCATGAGAGGAAGAGTAGGGGAGAGAGCTCAGTAAACTAAATAATTGAGAATAACGGAAAGGATGTGGGTTGGGTTTTGTGGGTAGTGGCACATGGAATCAATGAGGAAAAAAATAAAGATGTTAGTTTATTCTTACTCCTTTTCTTCCACATTGTGTTCTCAAGTCCTCCCTGTCCCCCATCTCATTTGATTATTTTGACAACTAGGGTGTTGCTGTTGTTGTTAGGTGCCATGGAGTCAGCTCCGGCGCATAGCCACGCTATGTACAACAGAATGAAACATTGCCAGGTGCTGCATCATCCTCACAATCATTGTTACGCTTGAGTCCATTGTTGCAGCCTGGGTCAATCCATCTCACTGAGGGTCTTCCACTTTTTTCGCTGACCCTCTACTTTACCAAGCATGGTGTCCTTCTCCAGGGACTGCTCCCTCCTGATCACAGGTCCAAAGCATGGGAGACGAAATCTCACCATCCTCACTTCTAAGGAGTATTCTGGCTGTACTTCTTGCAAGACAAATTTGTTAGTTCTTCTGACAGTCTGTGGTATATTCAAGATTCTTTGCCAACACCATAACTCAAAGTCATCAATTCTTCTTCAGTCTTTCTTATTCATTTTCCAGCTTTCACATGCATGTGAGGCAATTGAAAACACCTAGGGTAGAAAACCTAAGTAGAAAACAACTAGGGTAAATATTGATATTTATTGCTATAATCTCAAAGAAGTTTGTATGGCATATTAAGCAAATGCTCCTAGCACATGGGGTCTGTCTTAGCTTCCTAGTGCTGCTATAACCCAAATATCACAAGTGACTGGCTTTAAAGAAGAGAAATTTATTTTCTTCCTGTTCGGGAGCCTAGAAATCAGAATTCAAGTGTGGCTCTAGGGGGAGGTACTTCCTTGTTTATTTCAGCTTCTTGTAGCTGCCCTCAATCCTTAAACATGTATCAGCATCTGTCATCTGCCTTTCTCTTCTCCTGTGTGTATCTTTGTGTTCATTCTGCTTTTTTGTAACTCAGAAGTGATTAGATTTAGAACACACCCTACTCAAGTATGAACTCATTAACATAACAAAACCCTATTTCCAAACAGGATTATATTTGATGGTATAAAAAACAAACAACACATTGCTGTCAGTCAGTTCCCACTCATGGTGACCCAAATGTTACACAGTAGAACTGCTCCATAGGGTTTTCTTGGCTGACATCTTTACAGAGGCAGATCACCAGGACATTATTCTATGGCACTGCTGGGTGGGTTTGAAGCACAAACCGTTAGGTTAATAGTTGAGTACAAATCATTTTTTGTCACCCAGGCACCTATTTACAGGTATAGGGGCCAGGATTTCAATACAGATTTTGGGGGGACACAATTCAATCCATAACAGGGCCATAGATCCAAAGAAGATTCATGTATTAGAGAGTACCTTAGCTGAATAGCTTTCATAAAGTGGATGGATTTTAAAAGAGGCAGATTAAAAGACAAACTATACACCAAATAAGAGTGGTAACTAGAGAAGGCAGAAAATCAGTTGGAGGTGCAAAATAAGTGATGGAGTTCTGTAATGGGTTCACTAATCAGAACTTGCAGAGGCAGCATCTGCTCTCTGTCTTATGATTTCAACATACAATTCTAAACTGGGTAGTTCACAATGCTAACATTACCCAATAATTTATGCCCTCTTTCTCCCATTAGTCTGCTATACATCTGGCGGTAATACAAGAAGCCAATATAGATGTCCATGCCATAAGATTACTGATAGCCTTGTCTTGTTTACAGAGTGAAGCATTGATCAGATTCAGCCTCTAGGTCCCTACAGTGGCTCGTATTAGTAAATACATTTGCTGACACAGTTCTTAACAAGGTAAATACGCACATTAAAAGTCAAGGGAAAAGTAAGCTAAAAGGCAGGTAATTTTAAGTAGGCTCATAAGAAGTCTGTGCTCCATTAGAATATGGATGTTCTTTACTGCCTTTTATAGTGGTTTCCACATATATCTTATCAAAGCCACCTTGAATTACCTCCCATGGTTCTGAAGTTTTGAAAGAAAAATCATTTACCAAAATTATAGCATTAACTAAATAATATTTTCCAAATATTATTAATGAAAATAGAGCACGTGATAACTAGTATTTCCAACCTCTGTTGATAAGTTATACCCAAAATGAAAGAAGCATGATATTTACATTAGCATATCTAGCCTGTTCATCATGGTTGTTAATATATGATTCCTGTCTAGTTTTTTTTTGGCTTGTTTTGTTTTGTTTTTAATATATATGTTTTTCCCCATTTCTTAGGGCAGTTTTAAGGCTTATTAATTTTGTTGTTAGTTGCCTCCACTCGTGGAGACCTTATGTATGTTAGAACAAAACATTACCCAATCCAGTGCTGTCTTCATGATGGTGGATACGTTTGAGTCCAGTGTTGAGGCTATTGTGTCAATCCATCACATTGAGGATTTCCCTCATTTCAATGATTCTCCATTTTACCAACCATTATATCCTTTTCTAGAGACTGGTCTTTCCTGATGGCGTGTCCAAAGTAAGCAAGATGAAGTCTCGTCATCCTTGTTTCTATGGAGCATTCTAGTTGTATTTCTTCCAAAACAGATTTGCTCATTTTTCTGGCAGTCCACGGTATATTCAAGATTCTTCACCAACACCACAATTCAAAGGCATCAATTCTTCCGTCTTCCCTTTTCATTGACCAGCTTTTGCATGCATATAAGCTGATTGAAAAGACGATGGGTTGGTCTAACACACTTTAGTCCTCAAAGTGACATATTTGATTTTTAATACTTTAAAGAGGTCTTTTGCAGCAGATTTGCCCAATGCAATACATTGTTTGATTTTGTAACTGCTGCTTCCATGGACATTGATTGCTGATCCAATGAAATCATTACAACTTCCAATCTAAAAGATTCATCTTCCAACACTGTATTGAGCAATATTCTGTTGTTATACATAGAATTTTCATTGGCAAATTTTTGGAAGTAGATCACCAGGCCTTTTTTCCTAGTTTATCTTAGTCTGGAAGCTCCATTGAAATCTGTCCACCATGGTTGGCCTTGCTAGTATGTGAATACCAGTGGCATAGCTTCCAGCCTCATGGCAACACACACACCACCAAGGTACAACAAACTGACAGATGGGTGATGGATGGTCTCTATACATTTGCCTGTCCTTGATATTTCATATAATTGCGATCATACAATATTTGTCTTGTGTGAGTAACTTATTTCACTCAGAATGGTGTTTTTAAGGCTCATCCATGTTGTATCATGTATCAGGATTTTATTTATCTTTATGGCTGACAATATTTAGCAAAATTGCATATGCAATTTGTACTTTAACCCAGCAATAACACTTCTAGTAATCTTTACTAAATTAAAAAAAAAAAAAATAGAAAAACACATAATATTATTCACTGAACCTTTTCATAATGGTAAAAGATTGGAAGCAACCTCAATATCCATCTTTAAAGAGCTGGTTAAATAAGCTATGATGGTGGAAATAGTTAATTCATTTGACTGCTAACCAAAAGGTTGGAGATTTGAGTCCATCAAGACGTGCCTCAGAAGAAAGGCAGGAAATCTACTTCTAAAAAATCAGCCATTGAAAATGCTATGGATGACGGTTCTACTCTGACATACATGGGGTCACCATGAGTTGGAATCAACTCCATGGCAACTGATTGATTTATATCCACATAATGGAAACTATTCAGTCATAAAAAAGAATCAAGAATCCCTCTATGTATTACTACTCATATCTATGAGTAGGTCTCATGGATATTTATTAAATAAAAAATCAAGATGGAGAAAATATGTATATTATGCTACTATTTCTACATTATTTATTTAAGTTACCATAAAGTCAAGGGAAGGGATACTATATATATATGTATATATCCATATATACATACTTCTATATATATACATATATATATACACATATTTACTTTCATTAAAATAACAATGGAGAACTAAAGCACAATTAAAAAATTATTATGAGGGGAAGAGACAGGTGAAGAAGCTAGAATTTTGAAATTTATCTTATTTTGAGGATCTTATTAAATTGGTAGTTAAATAAAGCAAATGAACCTAACTCTGTATCCAAGTAATGGAATAATGGTATAGAAAAGAAACATTTCAAGTGTTTTTAAAGATAGGAATTTGTTTAGAAAACACAACAATAACAATAACATCAAGAGAGACGAAAATTGAACTGTTTTCAGTAATCATATAATTGGTAGACTGTTGTCTTCCTTTTGAATTGAAACAGAATTTGTGATAGAAGGCTTGCTTTGTTTTACTGGGTCAAGTCAGTGTCACTGTGTGACTGCCATATTTTTGTGTCAAAAACCAAGTTACACAAAAGGATCTAATGAAGTTCAAACCCACAGCTGACAAAAAGCAAACACAACGGGATGCTTTAATGGAATGAACACTGGTATAGTTATCAGAAGTCCTAAGTTATTCTCCTGGTCCAGCCTCTTACTAATTATAAGGCCTTAAGCTTCTTACCTAAATGTTTTAGGGTCTCTTTTTATTCTTTTTAATATGGTAATAATAAGACCTATCTACCTCCCTACATTGTGGTGAAAATAAAATAAGATCACGTGTTTGAAAGTACTTTGAAGATAGTTTGCTTTTAGCAAATATAAGGTACCTTTATTAATGAAATGGATAACAAAACCAAAAGTATAGATGTATAAGTTACTTCGGGGCAGTTAAATTCATTGCTTTTCAGGTGAGGAAGCAGATAAATGCCATTTTCACTTGAAATATATTTAGAGCTAAATAGCAAAATTCAGGCCCCACATAAATTAAAAGACTGAATGTACACTGCCTCATGACTCTTCTCAATAAAGTAGAGGGTCTATGCTGCACATAAAATTTTGACATATAAACAACCATTTTAAGGGCCCACGCTTGAACAAGCGCCTCTCTCCTACATGAGGTCTCTGTAGTGCACCTTTGGTGAAGTGCTTTATTATTGCATGTGTTTTGCATAAGAAATGGTTCACATAGAGAACTGTTCTTTTTTTCTATGCATACATAAACACCTACGTGTGTTTATCTTGTCATATTACATGTGATTACCATATTTGTCATTTTATTGCTTTTTAAAGACTTATTTATTTTTTCTTTTTTATGAAGCTTTCAGCATCTAAGGTTGGATGTTTTTGTTGTGATCCTAAAGAAGGCATATGTATTTCTCCACCAATTACGTCTCCACTGATTTCCATTTAAGTATCACAGTTCCTATATTGGCTTACTGTGAGCGTGGTGAAATATTTATTTAGATGATTTTAATTTACAATTTTTTTCTTATTCAAAGTGATTCCAATAAGGCAGCTAAGGATTTAAATTCCTTAGCTAGAGTATTGATTTTGGACCCTGAAAACATACAATATTCCCCTATATCTTTAAGAATTTTCAGCCTTCTTATAATGGTGAGCTACTAGCATAATCTATCAATAGAAAAAACATGAAATATCATTTGCTTTCCATGAGAGTTCAGATTATCTTTCTGCCATAATTTAAATCTCTTCAGAAATGTATCAACACAACCTCACAGTAGCTCTTATGGAAATATATCTATTTTCTTTCTGTTTATAACATTCAGTGTGAAAAAAGTGACTTACCTACATTTTCTGCCAGTTTCTTATTATAAAATGAATCCGTCCAAATTTTTAAATTTACATTGCATATTTTAACAGTTTGAATACATTTCAGTTTTAGAGCCCTCATATAAAATGAATTTTACGTTTACACTTCAGTGAGGAATATGTGTAAATTAAAACTTTAAAGAATATCTTGCATATCAGAATAATGAACACTCTATAACATTTATGCTGTGAAGACTTTTCCAGAGGAGCTGAATAAATTTATAATGGGTAGCATCACTAGACATACTATATATATAAAATAAATAACTTACAGTTATTTTTGCAGGTTATCTACATTGTTTTAATTCTTAATTATGCTTTGAGAGAAGACATCCAATTTTAATAGATTTAGCATCGTTCTTTTTTAAGTCAGTATCAAACTCTTCATTTCTAACTGGAAACAAAGTAGAAAATTTTGGTATTATTTATATGAATTAAGAAGCAAAATAATTAACTTGGTCCACTTTTATCAAGCATGTTTGTATTAGGTCAAAGATTAATTTTTGTTAACTTAAAATAATTTTGGATTTTTACAGAAGACTTGTAAACCTACTTAGGTTCCTCTGATGTTAACATCTTATATAATCATGGTACATTTATTACAGTGAAGAAATTAACATCATCAGTGTCACATTATTAACTAAAGTATAGACATTTTCTCAGATTTTCCCAGTTTTCCTATTACGTTTTATGTATTCTGTTCCTGGATTTAATACAGGATAACACATTGCATTTAGGCAAAGTTTAAATTTTACCTGAATTTTAAGAAAAAGGAATTATCTGCATAAATTGATTTATATGAATGTCTTTTCATTTCTTTTTGTTTATTTTTATTCACTTTTATATATTGATTTTTTTAATATTGAAAAATACAAGCTAAATATTTGTGCAATATGTTCCCATCTTGTTTAGATTCATACATTTTCAAGTCACATTACAGAAAAAGAAAACTTTTTCTGTGTTTAAATTTTATTTAAACAGATATTATTGTTTATTTTCAATTATTTTATCTCATTATTATAATCTCCTGTTCTTATTTGACACATTACATCTCTTGCCTAAGCAGGCTAATTTATAGGGCTAAATTATCTCAGCATCACTTACCAAAAAATATGACAATGTAATCTCTTGAAACTGACAGGAAATTGAAGACACTTTTAGTCATGTGGAATAATAAAATATTTTCTGTGGCATAACCTCATAGAATTCCATTGGACAGCTAAAAAAATATTGAAGCAACAGGAATGTTTATCCGTACGAAAAATAAAAATATTAAGTTCTAGTACATTGGCCCACAATGTCTTAATACTTTGAAATTAATATTATTACTTAATCTATTCTACTGATATTAACTGTTGTAGCACACAAAGAGAATTGGCGATGGAGCTAGAAAACGAGGACAAAAGTGTACTCTTCCATTAACTATCTGTTTGACTTTACTTTTGTGGCTCTAATGCTCTAAGCCTGAGATTCCTGATATATGACAAAAGGACCATTGTGAAATTAACCATCACCCACAAACCTTATATAAAATAATAGTGCATGGGAGAGAGAAAATATAGTTAATAAATGTAATCACATACATACCTGAGCAATCACTAAGCCACAGTAGTTTGCATTTCTTCATCACTCTGCTACATAGACCATTTGTCTTGCCCTCATCTAGCACATCACTGAGAGAAGATTCTGTGGGGTCTAAGGATTTTGCCTCTAATGGGTTCCCATAGATTTCTATTACCTTTTACCACACTGGGCATGGTGAAGTTGTAGTGTTTGTTGATTTTCACTTCAGTAAAACCATTGTTATATTTTCTGGAGGAAGCATTCCTGTAAACCAGCAGAGCCATAAGCAGACAAAAGAGAGGTGAAACTACTATACATGGGTCATTAGACTGAATAATTGAGAAATATTATCCCACGTCCCCCACAGATATCACCTAGGCCCATATTCTGATTGTAGGAGAAAGTATACCATATATTGCTCACTGGTTCAAAACATATATAACTTTATGCAGGAGTGCACCCAACTTTGTAAAGTGCTATTGCCTAGGTTCAATAGGTCATTCTATGATTCTATCAGACCAACTGCTTTGGATAATGTTAATACCAATGAATCCCATGTGAGCAAGTCCTTTTCCTTACTTCTTTTGTAAGTTCCTTAATATGAGATGACATTGGTGACGTGCATTAAATCCAGAGATAATATTTTTGGTGGTAGAATCACTTCAGGTAGGGAAGGCACAGAATAAGTGTCTATTTCAGTGCAGACAAACTATTGTCTCTTTTAAGATGGAAGAGGCCCAATCTGATTAAACAGACACCAAGAATTTAGTTTGTCTCCATTGGATACAGCATGATATTGGGGATACTCAGTATTAGTTTCTTTTATTGCCAGATTGGGTGATAGCAGCAAGGTCAGTGTAAGAAATTCCTGCTTGATGATCCCATACATAATCCGCATTTCAGTCACAATAGCCATTTTGTTCACCTACTCAGTGACCATGAACTTGAGCAACTGGATTAAAAGTTTAACTGACATCAACAGAAAAGGAAATCTAGTCCATGTGATTATTAAGAGTCTCTTTTGTAGTGGGTACCCACTGAAGAGGATTTTTCTGTTTTTGACCTCCTTATCTTTTACAAAATCTGAAGAGGTAAAAACATTTAATTTTTTTCATTCTCCTTTGTACTCATATGACTTAGCAATCAAATCTAGGGTAACTACCACTTCCATTTAATTGACAGGATTTTAAAAATATAGTGAAGCCATTTGATAATTCCATATGTTGGTGAGATGAACAGTTACTATCTACTGGTTAATGATGTTATTGTTACTTTCCACTGAGTCAATTCCAACTCATGGTGACCCATATACAACACGACAAAACCTTGCTCAGTTATATGCCATCTTCATGGTATTGTTGCAGTCTCTGGGTATTTTGAGTGTTTTCCAACCTACGGGGCTCATCTTCCAGCACTATATTAGACAATATTCTGTTGTGATCCATAGGATTTTCATTGGCTAATGTTTGGAAGTAGATCACCAGGCTTTTCTCCTAGTCTGACTTAGTCTGGAAGCTCCTCTGAAACCTGTCCATCATGGGTGACCCTGCAGGTATTTGAATTACTGGTGGCATAGCTTCTAGCATCATAACAACACCTAAGCCACCACAATATGACAAACTGACAGACGAGTGGTGGTAGTTAATGACAGAGAGTCTGATATTTGAAGTAAACATGAAATAAAGTTGTGAAGGTGTAATGCTGTCAGTACCAGGTGAAAGCAAATTAATTCTGGTGTTTTCACTTATTGAGATAGAAGAAAAAAATATTAGACATGTAAATTAGCTTTTATTGGAACATAGCCATGTCCATTCATTTACATATTATCAGTGATTCCTTCTAGATACAACAGTCAAATTGAGTAATTGCAACAGAGACTGAATGAACTTCAAAGCCCCAAATATTTACTATCTGTCCATTTACAAAAAAAAAAAAAAAAGTTTCTGGATCCCTGCTTTAGGGGATCTACTCCCTCTGAGGCAGAAACTAACGATTTCCCAAAATGAAGAATCCGCTACCACCACTGTTGCTGCTACTGTCAGCACTACAACTATTGCTAGAATCTGAACAAGCTGGGTATGTACCCCTAAAACTGTAATTAAGCATTAGGAAGCCATAACAAAAATCTACCACCACTTCTGTGGCTGCCACTTAAAATGGGAAAATATATATGAGTACACATAATTATTAGAACTTAATTCTGATGTAACATCATAGCTAAAAGTAATCGCAAAATTAACACGTTAACTTTATAAAATCTTCACCTATAGGTAAAGGATAGGATAAATTTTGAGTAAGCTAATCTTTAATATTCAGCATAGTATAATTTTGTATACATGCTTATATATTGACATAATTCATTTGAAATTGCTTGGTGGAAGGCAATGTTCCCTTTAAATTTTCACTGATTTTGGTAAGGTTTTCTACAAAGTATTTATCACTACACACTCACAAACACTTTCTCACATAATTACAATATGGTTAAATTATGACTCTATTTTACTCCTTTGCCACTCTAACAAGAAAAGCGGCATTCATTGCCATTTTAATTTGATATTCCTTAATATGATTAAGTTAGGGCACTGTTTAAAATCCATTTATGTTTCTTTTTATGGAAATTGTCTATTTTTGTTGTCCATCCTTTTTCATTTATCCTTTCCTTATTGATTTGTAAATGCTTTTTGTTGTTAGGTGCCGAAGAGTCAATTCCAACCCATAGTGACCCTATAGGACAGAGTGGAACTGCCCTATAGGGTTTCCAAGGAGCAGCTGGTGGATTTGAACTGCCAATCTTTTGGTTAGCAGCCAAGTGCTTAACCACTGTACCACAGGGCTCCTGTGATTTGCAAATGCTTTGTCAAATAAGAAAGTTAACCTGTTACTTATTTTAGATTAATTAAGTTGAAGTTCATTCTGGTTCAAACTTCTGTTGTGAATTTGCATTTCCACTGCAGAGGTACTGAATCAGAATCTACATTTTAACAAGATCCCCAGGTGATTTTTATGTAATAATGCAAATTCTTAGCAGGGGGTCAAACCAGAATAAACCAGGTTCGAAGCCCTGGGTTGAACTACATTGTGGCGGGCAGAATAATAGCCTCCCAAAGATATTTACATCCTAATCCTCAGAACCTGCGAAAAAATTGGGTTACAAGGCAAAGGTGAGTCACGGATGCAGCTGTAATTAAGGTAGCTAATCAATTGACCTTGAGGTACAGAGAGTAGCCTAGATTATCCAGGTGGGCTCAATGCAAGGACAAGAGTCTTTACAAGTAGAATAATGAGGCAGAAGAGTCAAAGTCAGAGATTTGAGAAAGTTATGTTGCTAGCTTAGAAGATGGAGAAAGGGTCCATGAGCCAAGGAATTCAGGCAGCCTCTAGAAGCTGAAAAAAATAAGAAACAAAATTTCCACTAGAGCCTCTAGAAGGAAAGCAACCCTGCTGACACCTTAATTTTAGCCCATTGAGATTCATTTTGGAATTCTGACCTCCAAAACTATAAGGTAAGGAATTTGTAGAGGTTTATTTGTAGTTCTTGTTTGTGTGGTTTTTTCATTTGTTTGTTTATTTTGTTTTCTAAACCAATAACTCACCATCCTCCCACATTTAGCCCCTAATAACAATCTACTTTTGTCTCTATGCATTTGACTATTCTAGATATTTTATATAAGTGGAATCATACTGTCTTAGTCATCTAGTGCTGCTCTCACAGAAACACCACAAGTGGATGGCTTTAACCAAGAGAAATTTATTCTCTCTCAGTCCAGTAGGCTCCAAGTCCAAATTCAGGATGTCAGCTCCAGGAGAAGGCTTTCTCTCTCTGTCTGCTCTGGAGGAAGGTCCTTGTGATGCATCAGTCTTCCTTTGGTCTGGGAACATCTCAGCGCAGGATCCTCAGGTCCAAAGGATGTGCTCTGCTCCCGGCATTGCTTTCTTGGTGGTGTGAGGTTCCCATGTGTCTCTGCTCGCTTCTCTCTTTTATGTCTCAAAAGAGATTGGATTAAGATACTATCCAATCTTATATATCTCATCAGTATAACTGCCACTAATCCATCTTATCAGATCATAGTGATTGAATTTACAACACATAAGGAAATCACATCAGATTACAAAATGGTTCACAAGTATACAATACTGGGAATCGTGACCTAGCCAAGTTGACACATACGTTTTTTGGGGAACACAATTCAATCCATGACACGTACTTATCTTTTTGTATCTGACATTTCACTTAGCATAATATTTTCAGTATTCATCTATGTTTTAGCATGTATCAGAAGTTTGTTTCGCTTATGGCTGAGTAATAATATTCCATTATATGAATATAAATGAGAAACAAACAAACCCATTGCCGTCAAGTCAATTCTGACTCATAGTGATCCTATAGTACAGAGTAGAACTGCCCCATAGGGTTTCCAAGGAGCACCTAATGAATTCAAACTGCTAACCTTTTGGTTCGCAGCTGTAGCTCTTAACGACTATGCCACCAGGGTTTGCATTATATGAACATAGCATGTTTTATTTATCCATTCATCTGTTGATGGGTACTGTTGATGAACACTTGGATTGTTGGCATGAATATTGGTATACAAGTATCTGTTTGAGTCTTGCTTTCAAGTCTTTTGGGTATATACCTAGGAATGGAATTGCTGGGTTATGTGGTAATTCTATGTGTAGCTTTTTGAGGAACTATCAAACTTTTTCACAGTGGTTGCATCATTTTACGTTCCTGCCAGTAATGTATGAGGGATAATGTCTCCACATCCTTGCCAACACTGTTACTTTCTGTCATTTGGATAATAGTCATTCTAGTGCATATGATGCAGTATCTCATTGTGCTTTTGATTTGCATTTCCCTGATGACTACTGATGTTGAACATCTTTTCCTGTGCTTATTGACTATTCGTACCATCAGCTTTGTGGTAATATATTAAAGGAGAAGAGGAAACTAATATATATATAAAGCTGCTGTTTTTCAGCTGAAAATGGTTAATATCAGCAATTTCATATGGTTCAATCTATATGCTTATTTGTCTGTAGGCAACATCATGATAAACAGAAAATATTGAAGTTGTCAAGGATATAATTTTACTTGGATCCACAATCAATGCCATGGAAGCAGAAGTCAAGAAATCAAACAACGTATTCCATTGGGCAATTCTGCCGTGAAAGATCTCTTTACAGTTTTAAAAAACAAAGATGTCACCTGGAGGGTTAAGGTGCACCTGACTCAAGCTGCCGTCTTTTTAATTGTCTCATATGCATGTGAAATCTGGATAATGAATGAGGAAGACCAAAGAAGAATTGGTCTATTTAAATTGTGGTGTGAGCAAAGAATATTGAACATACTATGGACTGTCAGAAGAAAGAACAAATCTGTCTTGGAAGAGGTACAGCCAGAATGCTCCTTAAAAGAGAGGATGGAGAGACTTTTTCTCATATACTTTGGACATATTATCAGGAGGGACCAATCCCTGGAGAAGGACATCATGCTTGGTAAAGTAGAGGGTCAGTAAAAAAAGAGGAAGACCCTCAATGAGATGGAATAGTGGCTGCAACAATGGGCTCAAACATATCAATGATTGCGAGGACTGTGCAGCATTTTCCTCTGTTGCACATAGGGTCGCTGTGAGTCAGAACCAACTTGTTGGCACCTAACAACAACCTACATGTGGCAAGTGATTCTCTTATCTATTAATAGACACTCTAGACTGAAAAAGAATAGATGTATTTGAATTATGGTGCTGGAGAAAAATATTGAATATAATGTGGACTGCCTGAGAAGGAACAAATTTGTCTTGGAGGAAATATAGTCTAAATGCTCCTTAGAAGTGATCAGGATGGACCAATTCCTTGAGAAAGACAGCATGTTTGGTAAAGTAGGGAGTCAGTGAAAAAGAGAAGACCCTCTACAAGATGGATTGACACAGTGGCTGCAACACTTGGCTCAAACATACCTATTATTGTGAGAATGGCACAGGAGCAGGCAATGTTTCCTTCTGTTATACATAGGGTTGCTATGAGTTGGAGATGACTTGACGGCACTTAACAACAGCACTGGTAACTTGTGCACCTGCTACTCTTTTGCCTTTGTGTGTTTTATTTGATTCTTGTTTACTATGTAAAGCACATTAAAATTCTGGGCAACTACAGGGCTAAATAACAATCATTCTAAGGTAAGGTGTATGATGCAGTGGCAGGCTGATTTTCTCAACCATGTTTACACCACATTATTTTAAATGACATGAAGTTTTATGGTATTGTGTACCAAAAAACAAAAACAAAAACACCCATTGCCGTCGAGTCGATTCTGACTCATAACAACGCCATAGGACAGAGTAGAACTGCCCCATAGAGTTTCCAAGGAGCACCTGCTGGATTTGAACTGCTGACCTTTTGGTTAACAGACAAAGCTCTTAACCACTATGCCACCAGTGTTTCCTGGCATTGGGTAGAAGATTAAAATTGGTATTAAAAAAAAAAACAAAAAAACTGCGATAGAGTGAGATCCTGCCTTTTTCCCTTAATTTTTTTTTTTTTCATTATTTCCACTTGTGAGTTAAATGGGGATATACATAACTTTATATGTATAATGTCTTGTTAAGGGACATCATGATATCAAAGAGATTTTATAAATGCCTGGAGAATCTTCTAAATCTTCTAAATGCCGACAGAATCTGTTACAATCCAGCCAGGCTGGTTTCTGATTTCTTTCAAGTTATCCCATGAACTCAAAGGGCTACAGCTTCTGAATTGTGTGTCTGGAAACACAGAGCTAAATTTTCACAAGGCTTTGATGTGTTTATGTGTGATCAGTAATTTAGGTCATGTGAACCAAATTTTGCTCACAGGAAGTCAGAAGAATTTGGGAATAACAGTTATATAATCTACCTATGCTAGGATAAAAGAGAATCTTTAAATATTTTTTAAAAAATTGCATGGGCATGTGACTTTTCCATTTCTCTAAATTTTCAAAGAGGTACTCTTTTAAGGAGAAACAAAGGCTTCTAAGCCATACACATTAAAAAAAAAATAAGCAAAAGAGAAGAATGTTTCAAATATTTTTGGGATAATTCTTGCCATTTTTGATAGCAAAACTTAACATTTTTTTAAAGTAGGTAAAAACAGTTCTTTGCCAGCTCTTCGACAATGAGATACGGCAAAAAGTATCTGGTAATTCACACCCTCACTCACACATGCACAAACTTAGATAAACTCGTTAGAACACACAACTCAAGCTCCATGTTTTATTTATTTATTTACTGTCTCAGGAGGAATAGGTCTGCATGAGTTAAAATATGTTGATAAGTATATTATTAAATACATTTAGTCTTTTAGACTACCGAAATACCTCTTTATAAATGAGAAAGTTAATAACTTATATTCTGAAAAAATCAAATTCCACTAAAAGATAGTCTATTTATTCACTGTATATTCTTGATTAAAGATAGTTCCTTGGTGTATATGACTTCAGGTAATATTTTAATTGCAGCAAAACTTAACTTTTCATGTTTTTTCCACTACGTTGGTTGGTCAGAAAATATAATGCAGCTGAGTGAACTTTTTTTGGGCGAGTGGTATAGATTATTTTCTTCGTTTATATGCTGTATCTCCCTGGGATATCCAAGCACTTTGTAAATACAGTTCTACAAGTAAATATCTATTCTATGGATTTCCTGATAAATAAAGCACCAAATAACAGGGAAGAGAAACAAAAATAAAAACATATTTTCAAATATCCAGTGAGATTTTCCTTTTGTTGAAAGGAAAAAAAAATTGCAGTAGAGTGGGATCTTGCCTTCTTCCCTTGAAAATTTTGTTCGTACTGTCCACTTGGGAGCTAAATGGGAACATATATAGCCTTAAGTCCCTTAATGTCTTGTCAAGGGACATCATGCTATTAAAGGGACCTCATAAATGTCTGGATAATTTAAGGCCCACTTTCTTTTGCTGCGATAGTTTCGTATCTTCTCTTTAATCTGGGAAATAATTCCAAATCACAAGCCGAAGTCAGTATTGCTAAACAAGTAAATTCTAGAATCAATGTTTTCAGAATCAATTATTTTTATCAAAGCATTAGCATTTGTGGTCCTTATATGTTTTATACAAATGAACATATTTGCAAATAATAATGAAAATGACAGTGTTGAAAAATAACATACCCACTTGTCCTTTTTACTCAGGTTTTACTAACACGTAAGAATTGCCATGACATACTTCTTTTAAGAATCTCCAACTAGAATCATGTACACGAATGTATATTTGTTCCTCAAGTGTTTTATTCATCTTTAACTGAACAGTGGTTCCCGGGGATTAAGGACTGGGTTGGATTTCACTGCAGAGAGGAGGAAATTTTTTTGGAGTGATAGAACTATTCTATATCTTGATTATGGAGCGGTGGTCGAAATTCATAAAAACTATACACAAAAAGAATAAATTTTACTGTATGTAAACTAAAAATATTTAAAAAGTAGATTAAAACGGTAATATTTTATAGACAATTTAGACCTATGGATAACAATGGGGTATTGCATATAGTATCTATGAAGGAATGTTACCTTCTAAAGATATAGCATAGTAACAACATATTTGTCTGAAGTGGTATGTTTATGTTTTACTTTTCCTAGAGTAAAATCAGTTAAAACATGTAGTGATGAATATATTGCTATATTATTTTCGTCAGATAATGGATCTGGTATTGAGATTTACGACATTCAGAAGGCCAGAACAGTATGGATGCTATCATCAGTGATGAGATATTTTTTATTAATAAATATTACCTTTCATATTTTTTATTTGCCATTCTTTTTTTCCATTTTATCTTTTTTTCTTTTATCCCTTCATAGATTTTTGAAGAGAATATGGAAGATGGATTAAAAGAAAATAAAAAAGATTTTTGGAGAAAGTTAGATGAATCAAATAAGAATAATATAAACAAAAATGAAGGTTTCTTATAATAATTTTCTTATCACAATAAGGATTATTGATGCAGTTATGTATAATAGAATAGAACTTAGGCAAAAGAGTTATTTAATCCACTTAATAACTTAATACATAAAAATTCTAAGTAATCTTGTATTTTTTCATTTTCCTCTCTTCACTCTCTCTTTCCAAAAGAATATAATTCAATTATTTTTGGTATCTATGCTAAGAGGAAGACCTAGCTAGGAACAATTTTAGTCATAACTTACTTCTCAATTGGAAACAAGAAAAGAGAAATGGACACCATTAACAGGGTTCACTGGAGAGAATACTGAATTCATAGAAAGTCTCTAAAAAATTTCTCTACCTCCACTTATTAGAGCCTTTTTAGGTTGAAATTTATCTTTGTAAGTTTTTAAACTTATAATAATAATCTTCCTAAATTATTTGATAGTTTTTAGAACACCAAGACAGGTTATTGAGAGAGGAGATAACAAAAGGAAGATACGTGAAATGTTGAGTCACAAGCCATGATTGCCAGTCATGGATGTGCTATCAGTTATTCATGTGATGTTGAGTGCAATTGTTTAAACTTCAGTCCTTTCATTTATAACATACATAAATAAATATGAATACTCTCCAGAGTCTTTTTCACTTAAGAAATTCAGAGAGCCTCTAATGTTATTTTTTTTTATTTGTGCAATTAGCTAAATCTAAATTATATTTTAAATGGTAACAGATTTTTATGTAAGATTTTTTTTCTCTAAAATTTAAATTCTTCAGTCTCTTGACAATAGCAATTTTATCTAAACAAACATAAAATTTTTTTAGAATGATAGCATTTTTTTTCTTTTGAAGAGAGAACATTCAGAGTTAAAGGAGACAAATTGTTAAAAAGAAATGAAGAAATATATACATATATATAATCTCATATAATATCAGAACAAAAATATTCCTTTCACACATTTTCCAAAATATTAACCTTTTCTTCCCTTTTCTTTTAGTTTGTTTTATTTTTTCTATTCATTCTTGAATATACTAAGTTTGATAGTTGATTGCGGTATAATGATGATGCTTTTTGCATATGTTTCAAAAACTAATGTTTAAATTCACATAAATGCAGTTTTCCTTTTTTGGTTAGAGTTGTATTCAATTTTAGCACAGTTTCTTTTCAATGGATATCAAAAAGAAAATTATATTGAAAAATAAAATTATTCTTTATATTATAACAATTTTTTGGTACATGTAATCTGTAGGAAGTTACATGATAAATAAAAATGTTGAAAATGTAAATTTCATTATAAATGACATTTTAGGATGCTTTATTTAATGTAGAATATTTTTTATAGGTGACCTAAAGTTAACTTAATGCTAATTCTCCAACCCACTAAGCTATGCGTATCTAGTCAACCCCAGAAGTAATGGTATTATTTTCCAATATGGGAAAGATGGCAAATAATTTAAACCATTCAAATAAACTAAAAGTCATTTATCTAGTGGGCTAGTTCAATGTACGTTTGCAGTGTAAATTATTTTGACAAAAACCCATATCTGTTTCGTCCCCAATTATTTTTGACAAAAATATGAGTTTACAGTTTCACTCAGTTTTGTAAGAGAACTCAAGTATCTCAATTATTATTGGCTTTCTTTCTATATTGTTGCTTAGTGTTTTGTAGAGTCCTGACTTGGGATAAAATTCAGAATATTTTCTGCAAAATCAGTTCAGGATAAATAGTAACCCTTTGCAGATTTAATTTCAGTAACACTTTTGTTTTAAAATTAAACACATACACATATATATAAGGACACACACACATTACATATATCTACCTACCTGCCTAAAATACATATACACAGTGTTTATTTTCTCTAATAAAACATAATCATGGAAATTCATCAACACTAAATAGAGGCCATAACTATAGTGTTTACTTTTTTCTGATAAGTCAAAGCTATAGAATCACTCAACATTAAATAAATACAGTCCATAGTTTCTTGTGAAATGAGTGTTGAGCAAGTCTTAGATTTCCATTCCAGACCTTACAAAGTCCAGTACAGACCTACCTTTTTCAGCTGTTCTTCTTCCAACTACTCTGATCCTTGTGGTCCCTGCCAAATACTAATATTTGACTTCATATTTTTTTTCCTCCCACTTTTAATTGCTTTGCAAACTAATCCTATCATATCCATTTAATGCATGCAAAAGAATGGTTCTTTTTCTGTCTTCATTTATACTGAGTCTCCAAAGAATGAGAATAAGATAAAACAAAAACCAAAGATTAAAAAAAAAAAAAAATCCTCAACCAAGAATACTATGCCTCCTCACATTCAAAAATGAGGTGCTATGTAAGAGTTGTACAGAGGGTGGGCAAAAACCTATTTTTGCAACACATTTCAACAACATCTTGAGGACATAAAATGTTAACATTGAAGATACGGAATGAATTACTTTGAAGATAATTGTTGGAGTGTTTAGCATTCCCTCCCTTTACTAATGAGGAATAAAAAATGGTATACCCATTTCTCCTAAACCACGTGGCAAAAGCTTGGTGCCACTGAGACTTTGATTTGTGTTTCTTGAAGTTTGTGGGGACTCAAAGTATGGAGCCAGATAAATGCCAGGACATGTCTAAAGAGATAAAGAGATAGTGCCTGTGGGTGGCTAGCTGACTCTAGACCACAGAGTGGAGAGGCTCTACTGAAAAGTAGCTGTACAGTGACCAATGTGTCAAAGTTGCATATTTCCCCATGGACAAAGTAGGCCCATAAATAGAGCCAGTGGTGGTTGGATATCTTAGCAGAAAAATTATGCAAGTGTGTTGTCCACCTGGAAGCTGGAAGAGTGAGAAAGATATAAGCAGATAGCCAATTATATTTAGAGAAGGTAGTTTATCTGTTAAAGATTGCCTTTGAAAGTGCCCTAAAGAGTTAGCTTTGATCGTCTGTCAAGCCCAGAGAGCACCCAAGCTAGATGACAAGGTAGGTGACTATATTCCTTGTCTCCTATTCACTTTCCTCTGCTCCAATCCTAGAGGAGCAGTCCTACTGGAGTAGGAGCATCCGGAGGAGGTAAAATATTTACCATTAAATGAAGTAAGAGAGGCTAAAATGGCAGACTGGATATAAGGGAATAGTGCAGGGGCTGGGGGAAGTCACTTGGTAATTTTACCCCCATCAAATCCCTCTCATTCTCCATATTACTCCTTGCAGTGATTCTCATCTAGGGGCCATTCTGACCCCGAGGGGACAATTGGAATCCAGGTGGCACAGTGGTTAAGAGCTTGGCTGCTAATCAAAAGGTCAGCAGTTTGAATCCACCAGCTACTCCTTGAGAAAGTATAAAGTGGCTCTAGTCTGTCCTATAAGATTTCTATGAGTTGGAATTGACTTGATGGCAATGGGTAACAGGGGATACTTTGCAATGATTAGAGGTATTTATGGTTGTTACAGCTGGTATGTGTGTTGGGGCAGGGGACAGGGGGTGGTTCTACTAGCAACTAGTGGTTAAATAACCAGGGATGCTACCTAACATCCTACTATACACTGAACAGTCTCTCACTACAAAGAGCCATCTGGCTCAAAATGTCAATATTGCTCATACTGAGAAATCCTGACCTGTCTAAATGCAACACTTTATTCAGACATTGACTGAGATTTTCTTATTATTACTTCAGTTACCCACCCAGAATGGTCTCATCTTTGAACATAAATGATTTGTCTATACTTTTTATTTCACACTGATCCATGTACTCTTCAGGAAAATGTAGTAATTAATATAGTCAATTAATTCTTAAATATGCATGTCTTGTTTGTTATTTATAAGACATGTAGTTATAACCTAGACATTTTCAAGGTTTTTTAAACCCACAATCAGGAAGTACCAAATAGATGTTTGGAGCAGACACTGTTGTTGCTCTGCCAATATTCCCTCAGCACCCACCTTTATACACTGATGGTTACTGACTTCACCTGCAACATTCTTCCTGAGAGGCTTTTTTTTTTTTCCTGATTACAACAGTACACTTAAATTTCAATCAGGACAAGCCAAAAGTGCCAGAGAGATACTGCTCTTAGAAGCTGCACTTGCTTAATGACTGTCGGGAGTGGGTGGATAAATGTACCAGCTTCCTCTACCTTCACTGACATAACTCCAGCGAGCGTTCATTGTCTCCCAGAGGTTCCCAGCTGGATGACCTTCAGTTGTCATCCTATCTTGGCTTCTTTCTCTTCCATGATGTTCTTTCTCACTACCCTACTGGTGTTTCCTGGAATCACTCCACTCCCACCCACACAAAACAAAAACTTGTCTAAACTAAGACAATATTTATTAAAATATTATGTTTCTTAAAAATTTAAAGATGAATGAATGAGTAATAAAACTGAGATAAAATGATTTCCTATAGAGAAATGGAAGACTGGGTGTGCAGTGGCCTTTGGGAGTCCCACTGGAAAAGGAATATCTACAACAGGTGGAAAAAGTAATATAAAAGAAAAGAGCAATGACAACTTTCAGTGATGGATATTAAATTTCCTCTTTCTCTCTTTCAGACTGAGAAAAGATTAATTTGAATTAGCAGTCAGATGGGTTAATATAAAAAACAAAGACAGACTACCTTACTTATGATAAAGGTATTGCTATAGATTTTCAGAATGTGGTGAATGAATGAATAATCAAATTAATGTCTCTTGATCAAAAACTCATATATAATTCCAGATTCAATAACTTCACCATTCAGTTGTGCACTGCTGAACATATGTAGAAGGAAAGCTGTCATTGATTACCAGTAGCTATGCCATGTTTTCTCACTTGCCAAGTACGACCATGTTAACCAACATGCTTTGTAGTTCTCTGAAGGCAGGGAACATGAAATGTGTATCTTTATTGCCCCACTGTTACCGGAACAGTGGTAGGATTGACTGCATATCCCCTATGGTCCCTTCAAAAAGTTTGAGGTTATTATGATTTATTGTGTTTTTGATGACTTAAAATAAGGCTATAACTCAAGCTGTTGCTCTTAAGGAATAAAAGCATCTTATAATATGGAAGCTGATTTTGTGAAGAGCATTAAGTACTGGAAATAAAGGCCTTTCTACTTTTCAGAGAATATCCCACAAGATATAAAGTATTAAAATAATGCAGTCACTTATGTACATGTTCAACAATATTATTGATGTGCAAACCTTAATATCAAAAATAGAAATATTAAAAATTATTTATGATACAAGGAAAATTGAATTACATGTTCAAAACCCATGCTCTAATGACCTCTGAATTTGCTGATGGGTATTTCAAGGTAAAAGGAAGATTCACTGAGGAAAAAATGAACTTGGAAGCAAGAAATAGCAATTTAGATGAAGAGTAATGACATAGCAGGGCAAAAGTTTACAATAAACAGAGGCACAGCAACGTAAAATCATGAGTAGATTGAATCAAATGAAGTATAGGGTAGGTGGAAGAATGAGCCTGAATTATGCACAAACCACGGAGAAAAGTTTGGGGAGTGTAAGAAATTATTAATGTTTATTGAGAACTATGGTATTCAAGTTATAATGATGGGCCCTTAATATACACTAATTTGTTTAACTAACTCTTTGAAATACATTTCATTATCTGTATTTGACTCAAAAGAAAATGAAGTTCCTATACGCCAACTTATTTTTTCTAGGTAACTCTCCTGGACCATAGCAAAATCAGGATTTTAAATCAGAATCATATAATTATGCAGACTAAACACTTCCATTAATTTGAAGGGCCATGCAATAGAGAATGGTCTTGATATTATAGACAAAAGGAGTTATTCCCATAACTATTCTGTGAAATGCAGAGATACAAGGAAATAGGAAAGGCATAGTACATTTCATCAAAGATCTTACGTTTAATGTGACACGTAATCTAGACTTTCAGAAACTTTAAAATTAACCAATTTTTTAAATTCTATCCATGTACCTCAGGCAACAAAAGATAGTAATCTCTGAGGAATGAGGAACAAGTGAGGTGAACACTACAGTTCACCCAGTATGCTGAGTTTCTAGGTTATGGTACAGTGAAGGGGAGCCAGTTGGAATCCAGTGGATTCCCTGAGTTGAGGGCACAGAGCTAGGAGTCCTTGTAGATCAAGGGGGTTAGTGTTCTTGGCACAGAATGTCAGAGAGGATAACTATGCATATAGATAACCCCAGAGGTCTACAGAGGGCCCTACTTGAGTATTTAGTTGAGTGCTAATCAGCAATTGCATATGAGGAAACTGTTGAAGGATAGAGGAAACAACTATCCAAAAGAATTAGAGGTAACAGTACTAGTGCTCACACAGGGCTTTGAATAGTGCTTGTTCCATCAGCCAGATGAGAAAATCTGTAAAATTATGGGACATTGAGTAAAGTACCCAGAAGTGGCTTTCCCCAGTAATAAGGAATAATTATTGGTCATGGACTAGTCCCAATTAGCAAATCTTAAAAACAGGACCTGAAATATTTAATTATTTTAAATTTAATTAACTGCTTCCCAGGAAAAAAAAAAAAAGGGGGGGGGACTTCCAGCAAAACGGCACTCTTGGCAGAACCACCACGCCATCCCTCCACAGCAAGATCCGAAAAACTAAGCCAAACAGAAAAACAGCAATCCTGAAACCTAAAACATCAAATGAAGAGATAAAGAACTCAGCCAAGGACCAATGGAGTGAGAAAACTGACAGAGAACGGAGAGAGAGGAGAGATTCATGCAGAGGTCCCGTATCAGCTAACGCAGCGTGGATCCACCATCTTGGACTCCTATCAAAGACCAGCAAATACAGGGTATGAGAAAGCAGCTTCACAAAGCTTCCAGAGGGAGCGAGAACAACTGGTAATTTGTGATATACGCTTCACCGCCCCCTACCCTTCTTCACCCTCACTTGGCCTCCTCTGCTTCCCGCGGCCACAGTCTCTTATCTGGGGAAGCACCGGCTGCTTGGATTCCACCCACACGCACTGGCTGACTCTTTGAGTGCCATTTGTTGTTGCTTTTTTTCTGCTTCTTTTGATTTCTTCCTTACCTCTCACCACTTCCCCCTCTTTTCACTCAAATACCTGGCTCTGTGAGCCATCTTTCCTTCTTCCTGAGGGGCTGCAGAGCTCCGTTCAAGTATGGAGTTGCTTCCTGGTCTGCGCTGCTGCACTGGGGAGATCCTGGGGCTTTTGTTTGTTTGTTTTCTCTTCCTTTTCTTCAGTTGGGAGCCCGTTCTGGCCAGGTGGTACTGCATGGCTTGGAGCCTATCCCCTCGGCTTGGGCAGACACACAGAGGGATCCCTGAGGACATTTCTTTTGTCATGTTTGTTTTGTTTGTTTGTTTTTGTTTTTTGGGGGGCTTTTCTTGTTCTTTTTTCTAAAATTTGTTTTGTTTACTTTTCCCTTATTTTTCCTTTTTGTCTTTCTTCATTACTCAGTTTCTCATCTCTCTATACCTTCCTTCTCTTTCTCTTCCCTTAATACCTGGCGCTGAATACCTCTATGCCTTCTAGCCAGGCTATACTGCAACACCAGAGAACAACTTCCCAGACCACATAGCTGCACTGGTGGGATCCCTGGGAGCTTTGCTGTTCTTTTTCCTTTCTGATTTTTATTTATTCATTCTTTCCTTTTCTTTTTTTTTCTTTCTTCTTCTTCCCCTTTTTGTTTTTCTCCATTTCATAGTCTCTCATCTCTCCACTCCAACGGCAAGCTCACCTAGCACTCTTTTTTGTTTGTATGTTTTTGGCTCCTATTCCTCTCTCCTCTCTCCCATATCCATCTTAGCTCCACACATAACAATCTCCCCTCTCCATCCTGCCTACCTGGACTGTGCGCTTAACATCACACCAAGCAGCACAAGCATGGCCTACTGGAACCTGCCTTGCACTGATTACCGATGCGCCCTAGTGGCTGTAGTAAGTGCCACAAACAACCCATCCCAGCAAATCCTCTTCAGCTAGACCTGCCCTGCAGTACCATATCTGAGCAACTGACCCTGCCAATTGGAGAAGGTGGCGAAAAGTATTGTGCCCACAGATGAGCAAACAACAAAGAACACACAGCCCGCCTGCACAGACACAGCCAAATAAAAAAAAAAAGGATGAAACAAACAAATCTGCAATCAGTAAATGAGAAAAATAACTACTGAATTCCCAAAAGACAGCAGACAATATCAAAACATTTACAAAAACAGGACAGGATGGTTCCAGTAGGCATCTAAAATAAAACGCCAGATGAC
>NW_004443968.1:16260304-16272388 GCF_000243295.1 Trichechus manatus latirostris
GGACAGGTAAGCTGGTGATGGGGAACCCAAGGTTGAGTAAGGATAGTGTTGATGTGTTGTGAGGTTGTTAACCATTGTCATAGGGCAACATGTGTACTGTTTAATGAGAAACTATTTTATTCTGTACATCTTAATCTAAAGTGAGAATAGCAGCGTAATTGGAAGAGTGTAGTCGATGTCACTGAACTGTGCATGTAGAAATTTTTGAAATGTTGTATCTTTGGCTATGTATATTTACGCAAAAAAAAAAAAGTCGAGAAGGGAGACGGTTGACATGTCATGGGGTTGTTAACCAATGTCATAAAACAATATGTGTACTACCGTGTCGTGAGAAACTATTTGTTCTGTAAACCTTCACCTGAAGTACAATTAAAAAAAAAAAAAAAAGGCTTAAGTATATGTATAGGGATGTAAACATTCCCAGTACCCAACAAGGTAAAGTTAAGAATCAGGGTTGTATGACCTCTCTGGAAGCTTCCTCCTCCATGTTATTTTGCCTCAGAAATTCTAGCTGGCTTGGTCTTCCCAAACTCCAGTTTATGTCTTCTTAACACAGTGAGGTCACTGGTGTATATTTGTACTTTATCCTGGAAGTAAGTTGCGGCAATCATAGTGTTCACCTCATTTATCTTTCTTTTCTCAGGTACTACTGCCCTGTGTTTTCTATATTACAATGTCTGTAAACTGTTCTTTTTTATATTTTGTCCAGTTTTCTACTTGTTAAACAAATGAGATTAAATCTGATCCCTGTTACTCCTCAGAGCCAGAACAAAATCTGTTTTTATATATTTTAATATAATATAAGAAATCAACATGAATGCAAAAATAATCTAAAATTAAATGCAAACAGAATAAATGCATCAAATTTTATTTTGTATAATTAACATAACCATACTAAAAATAAGGGAGAAACTAGTCCAAGTAACTTTTTAATGGAAAATTTTGGTTGTATATCCTTAGAAAAAAAGCAAGAAGAGAAAAGAAAGCCATAAACAAATACTGAGTTCTATTTAGTAAAGATTGTTTTTTACGATAGTTTTGAAGAGTAAAAAATATATTAAGTAACTGAGTATAATAGGAGCCAGGCTTCTCACTCTTAGAGAAGGAAGTTAACACAGAGGAGAAAGGGGAAGAATAGAATGAACCATGTGGTGTTGAAATGTATTTAAAAGTATCATTTTCAATTCATACTTTATTAGAAAGATGGATAGATGGAGAGGGAGAGAGGGAGCAAGATACAAGCAGGCAGAAGTAAATACACATAGGGGTGTGTGTGTGTATGTATCCCAGCTCTGTCTGATGAGAAAGCTTAGAAGCAATGAAACCCTAGTAACAATGAATACACCTGAAGACAGTATTTTGCTTTCTTATTTGCATTGTCCACTAAAAGGAAACAATGTTCCATAAGGAAAAGACTGGTTCCCAGTACTGGGGCAGGGGAAATAAAAGATAATGCTGGCATATCTTGTTTCAAAATGTAAGGAGATGCTCAAACACTGGTGTATGTTCTAAGGACACAGAGGCCAGCTTGACAGAGATCCCACTCACCTAATCAGTGATAATTGTAGCATTAAAATAAATAATGGTAAAAATACATTATAAATAATGGTAATAATATAATATATTGAATAAAATAGGAATCTTTGATTGTGTGATAATATGAATTAATTACCAGGTGGAATAAAAAGCTCTTCCTTATAGCAGAATGCCAACTAATAAATGTAGACAATTTTATGAGATCTGAGAAAAAAATCATCATTCTGCAACCATAATACACCTTCTCCTCACTTATCGACTCTCTCTTTATCAAACACTTCACATTTATGACAATAGTAAGAAATCTACTATCTGATTATTTTGTGCATTAGTGACATATGCCTGGCAGTAACAAATGCCGAGGAGTGAGGCAAGAATAATGCTGGTTATGATGGTTAAGGTTATGTGTCAGCTTGGCTGGGCTATGATTCTCATTGGTTTGGCAGTTATGTAATTACATAATTTTCCAGTTATGTAATGATGTAGTCATCCTCCGTTTTGTGATCTGATGTGTTCGCCCTCCATTTTTGCATAACACCTATTTCACATAACTAACTGGTCTTTGGAACCTAAACATGTCTATAAGTGAGGAGAGGGTATGGTAATAGTTGGCTCAAGCAAGTATTATCAAAGGATGCTAAAATGAATAGGTGAAAGTTTTATGATGAACAGTATACTTACATAGTCTCAAAAAATAATAAAGTGGAAAAACCTGTCTACTCAACCGTAAGCAAGTGATTAAAGTTAGCATCACCAGTGATATGATGAGAGTTCAAAATTGTGTGCCTCCTGAAATGGCTGACTGAGAAGAACTTCTGCGATATTCTTGCCGAATATATGTCACCAGAATCAAATCGTGATGAAACACCAGAGAAACCCTAATTGAAGGACCTTCTACAAAATAACTGTCCTGTTCTTATAAAATGAACAAACACAAAATTAAGGTCATGAAAGCTAACAACTAAGGGACTATTCCATGATGATAAAAGGAAACTAAAGAGAAAGAACAACTATGTGCAACCTATGATCCTGGATTTAATCCTGCACCAGAATTAGTCATTCTATAAGGAATATTATTGGAACTATAGATGCAACTTTACTAAGGTCTGAAGACTACATAATAGTAACTTGTTACAATGTTAATTTTCTGATTTTGGTAATTGAATTGTGTTTATGCATGTGCTATCCTTTTTTATAGAAAATCATACTGAAGTATTCAAGGATGAAGAGACATCATGTCTGTCACTTTCAGGTGGATCTCTCTGTGTATATATATGCACACACATAAAACACAAATATACATACATATATACATAGAAAGAGAAAATGATAAAATACAGTAAAGTGTAAACATTTAAGTAATCTGGTTAAAGAGTAAATGGGAGTTCTTTGTACTATCTTTGTAACTTCTATAAATTTGAAATTAGTTAAAATATCAACCTCCCCAAAATACATATATATATATTTAAAGTAAATAATACTGCCCTAATTAAATAAATTTTCAGATATTTTTCCTTTAATAATGCTATCATTGGTACAAATTTTGTTATTATCATATCAGATCTTACAGATATGTTTTGTGCTCTAAAGAATTTATGAAAATGTGTAATACATTTAAATCACATGAACAATGATTCATTAAGGAATGGCCAAAGGATTTTGATATAAGTCATTTATCTCACAAATAACACTGGGATACAAGAAGAATAAAAAAGGACATTGTTGGAAGGATACTCCTTTATTATATGAAATGGAGATGGAAAATCTCTTCTAACTCTCTAAAAACTTGTCAGTTGTGTATATTGAATTCAGGAGATGTATGTAAAATTTATATAAGAAAACGTATCCTGGCATTTAAAGTTATATTTCTCTGCATTTATTTTCCCATTGTTTTCATAATGTTGAGAACTTTAAACTTAAATTGGAATAACAGTACTAGGAATAAATATTTATCAATACAAATCTTATTTATTATGTACTTACTGTCTACCTTTAATCAAGTCTTATGCTATTCTCCCCCTCGT
Organism: Trichechus manatus latirostris; assembly: GCF_000243295.1. Lineage (NCBI taxonomy): Eukaryota > Metazoa > Chordata > Mammalia > Sirenia > Trichechidae > Trichechus > Trichechus manatus. The sequence continues at coordinate 16,263,865 of NW_004443968.1, forward strand.
ATACCTTCTCTAGCACTAACAACTGTCTAGATGTTCTTTGATTGCCATACCCATTGCAAGTTGGTGCCCTTGTACTTCCTCTTCTCTTTGCTAGGATCCTTTTCCCCCGACATTGACAAGGCTTTCTCTTTGATTCATGTTTCATTAATTCTTTGTCCAAAGGCCATGTTCTTAGAGAGGCATTCCCCAACCACTCACTAAACTAACTTCTTTTTGGCATCACTCTATCAGTCACCTTTATTTTCCTTTGCAGCCTATGAAGCACATTATATTTTAACCTGTTAACACAGTAAGGATACCTACTGCGAAGGAGTAGTAAACGAATCAATGTTCAAAACTGATTCCAATAACAATGAATTTGCTAATGACTTCATTATAATCTTTCTTTTTGTCATTTACTTGAATGTTGGGTTAACCATTTCTCAGGCATTGGTTTCATGTATTATTATTTTCCATATGCCAATACTAAGAGATACTGATGCTAATCTATCTTAGCCTGCTGTTACGTCTGTTTGGTTTTTATGAAGATGTTCTTCTGAACCACAAAGTTTTAGCAACAAAGCAATGAATAATTGAAGAAAAAAGGAACAAACGCGTGGCCCACTGACCAGGACCAATGCTCAGGGATCTAGGCCACACAGTTAGGTTGAAGATGACCTAGTTTGAAGATGTTGAACATTTCAGGTGATGATTGAGTTCTGAATCTGTCTACTCCTCCCAAGGCAGCTATGCCAAAACTTTTGATTTCAAGGGTAGCTTTACAGGTGCTAACCAAAAGGTTGACAGTTCGAATCCACCAGTCACTCCTTGGAAACCCTATGGGGCAGTTGTATTCTGTCCTGTTGGGTCACTATGAGCGAGAAGTGACTCTATGGCAATGGGTTTGGGTTTTTTAATATCTAAATGAAATGAATAGAAAATTAAGTTTGTAATTGGATTGAATCGATGACATCTTTGAAAATATACACAAGCTAATGTTAGCTTTGGGAAAAAAAAATAAAAATTTAATTGTGCCTAAAGGCAGAAACTCCAAAAAAGTTACAAAGCACACAGACACACAGATTTGGAAGAGTTCTTAATATTTTTTTCCCATAACAACTATTTGTTAAATAAAATGCAATTTTGAAAATTAAGATTTTTTTGACACATAGTTTAGGCAGCTATACAATATATTAGAAGCTGGAACTTATACAAACTAAATGATTTTATAAAAACTATGTTGTCCCTGGCTGGATTAAGTTTGGGCTTCTACCTTGCATATTTCTGCCAAATTTCAAATGGATCTTAGAATGTCTGATTTGTTTCTCTTGGATACTTTGAAATCTATTTTAATCAAATGAGAAATTAAAATAAAATTTAAAATGACTTGGCTCTCTTACTTTCTATTACCCTCTCTCAAATATTTCATTTGCTTGCTCTGTCATATTTTGCCTGCATAATCTCCATTCCATTCAGCTCTACCTAATTTGCTGATGGAATTGGAATCTGCTTTGTTCTGTTTCTATCGAATAAAAATAGAAGTTAATGGACTCTATTCACAAGCTCTGGGCTTTGCTTAAAAATAGGACCACCTCAGTGGGAACTCTGCCATACCTGGGTGGCTTTGTCTTAGTTCTTCTTGACTGTGAATTGGCTCTGCAATGTATTTCTGCTTATCCAGCTTGTTTTGCTTGGTTGTTTTATGAATAAGCATCTATTCCATCTGCCTTTGCTCTATTGAAAAATCCAGCACTAAGAGTAAAGGAAGGACATAGTAATAGCAAAGGCTGAGAGGATATTTGATAGCTTTAGTGAGTGCTTTGAATAGGTTCACTTATAAGGGCAATATAATGGCATTTTCAAACTTATTTCTTTAAATATTTTTGATATAACATTATTCTGCATGTACTACTTTATGAATTTTTTATTGCAGATGCAAAAATTCCATTCACAATTCTGTTTTTGCTCTTGATACGGAATGTCAGATACTGACACTCTATTAAAATAAATTCCTATTCACATTTAGCTAGTAAATTGATACAATATCATTGGCTCCTATTTCTAGAATAAAATAATTTACTATAAATAAATGCTTTACCTCCTTTTGAAAAAAAATTTAGTCAATTATTTTTTCTACTATGCCAAGAATGAAACAGTGGAGCACTCAGTCATTATATGCTGACATTTAGAGTCCATACTGTCACTAATATTCAACATAGGTACACAAATAGTACATAAATTGATTTTCCCTAAATGGGTACTATTTAATAAGTTTACAAAGACACAAATCATCAGGTTATTTTAGTGTCATATGGATAGACATTATAATTTTGCAAACTTTCTTTGCTCACTTTAGAGAGTAAATTTGAATTATCTTGGCTATTTTATTAATATTATCTTTAGATAGTATCTTTTTATATAAATATTTGACAAAAATATTTTTTCACATAAGTCTTTACTTTTAAGTATCTGATACATGTCGTATAAAGCCAAGATATACACATATACAAGTACTTAATGAAGATTAACCTTTTTATATATGGGCAGTAGTCTTACTCTGAAGTCAGGTGTCTGGATTTTTAAAATCAGCTCAACTTCTTTGTAGTGAAGTGAAAATGGACAAATTACCTAAGATGGACATTCATTAGTCATAAAATGGGGATAATAATAGCACCTACTTCATAGGTCCTATTGAAATGAGGATATAGGTTAATGTACATAAAGATTTTATAGTTCAGGGTTTCAGAAATATTGCAAACTAGATTTTAATAATAATATTATGATGTTATTTTTTTACTTCTGTTTTTATTCTTTTTTTCTCACATGCATTTGATTTTACCTTATAGATAGTTTTTCTCTTAAATATTTTACACATTTGTTTGATTTAAGATATTGCTGCTGTCTGACATGTATCTCTCTTCCCCTGAAACGTTAGTCCTCAAAAAAAAAACCTGCAAATCCTTCCACATAGCTACAAATCACTCACTCTTTCCTCAACATTATTCTTGCTAATTTTCTCCAAAAGCATTTTGAAGTATTATATTAAGTGCCCCTTTTCTCCTCATCCTTCTTTTAAGCAGTTACTTTCTATCTTAGTCCAAATATTTGTTAATATTGTATTTTAATCGTAGCTGGTCTTCTAAAATATTCAGCATAATACATGTTTTTCTATGACTTTCCATTTCCTATAGAATCTAAGTAATTTTTAAATATCATTAGCCTTCATTCAAAAATTTCACCATTTATATTTATTTTTAGTTAAATTGCCCATACGATTTATTAAAGCCAAGTATACATTCTCTATTCTGTCCTCTTTCCTCTCAAAGTTATTTCCACAGGCATTGCCTTCCTTCTTACATTTCTGTTCTATAGCCTATCCTTTCCACCACTCATTCAGTATGATCAGATGCAATGTGAGGGTTGTATTTGTGTGTTAGCCTTTTAGCTTAACCTAGGATAGCATAGATTTTTAGAGCTGAAAAATATCTTGGAAATCACGTAACAAATCTGCCATACTTTAGAAATGAGTAATCTGACTTTTCTAAATAAAACAAGCGAACAAACAAAAATGGAGAACTTCTCTTTCTTGCAGTTACCTTCTTGAATCAAACAGCTGAATTTCTTAGTAAACTGAAAAAATATATACATAAATTTAATAGTGATCTGGCAACAAAGGAAGAAATATACCTGCCCTCCCCCCAAAGAAAAAAATGCTGCTATATTTCTGAGAGGAGAGGATGTTCCAAGGGGAGAAAAAATTATCCTGTGGATACTGCTGAATTCTAGAGAACTTACACTTTTTCTTTACTCTTGCACAGGGTTTGATTAATGGGAAATAAAATGTAGGACCCATCCAAGAAGAAAACAGTTACACACTTAGGGAAAGATTGCACAAGGAAAAAAAAAGGGGGGCCACATAGAGAGAGCAAAAACAATTGATCGTCTTGATATTGGAATAACATAGAATGGGAGAGATTTTCTTTCGATTAGTAACAATAAGTTGGACTTCATGAGTTCTCTTTTTTTTTTTTTTGTGAATTTATACAACTCATTTATTCTAAAATAAAAGTGAAGGTAAATATTTCCTTCAAAATATCTTCTTATTATAATTTACTTGGATAATTGGCAGAAGCAAATGCACATCCTCTCTGGAGGAGTTCAGGTAAACTCAGGCTTTAAAGAATTTCCATAGATAAAGTAAAAATGAGTCGCTCACAGTAAAACTTACAAAACACAGGGGGAGACAATACTATTAATAGGAACCAGAAGTTAGAAGTAAAAAGAAAGATAGTTTACATGAGAGGAACTTCTTTAGAGGTATCCCTGAATTCTCAACTGAAAAATTAGGAGCCAGTACATGGGGGAGGAATATTTTTAATGTGCTATTAAAACAAAAAACAAACAAAACACTGTCAACATAGAAATCTAAATCCAACAACACTGCTTTCAAGAACAAGAGAGAGATATTTTTTGAAACATAAACACTGAACTATAAAACAATTCTTTATTGATCATGCTTAGTATAAAGCTTTGTTTACAGAAGATATTCAGCTATCATTTGCAAAATAAACATATTAATAGAATTAATATATTAGATTTCTTATTTTTATGTAACCATTCAAACGAACAAAAATAAACACAAAACTCATTCCATATTATGAGTTTACAAGAGATAGTCAAGTAATAGATTGTGTAATTTTGCAATATAAAAACTGGATTGTTTTAGAAATAGTCATATAACTCTGTTCTAGTATTTCCCTGACAAAGGTTATATCATAGACACATGCACACAAACAATAATCCATATTAAAATCCTAGCTCTGATGTTTGCAAGGTATATGACCATAGCATAAAACTTAATATGTTACAAATGGAAGCCATGATAGCTATACTAAAAGGCTATTTTGAGGATTGGTTCAGCTCCTACTCTTATGTACCCGGTATATCATAGGTGAGGTTCCCTGCTCCTAGTTTTTTAATTAGTCCAAATAATTGGGGATAATTTTTGCATGGGATTCTACTGTATTACAGTGAAATATAACTTTAGATATATAGACAGAAGTTATCCTTTTCAGGATATTTAAAAACCATTTCTAATCTAATCAGAGTTAAAGGCAGCTCAATTTCTGTTCTATTACACAAGAGAACAGCTTTCTCCACAAAATTGTTCTACCTGTAATCTATATAAAATAATTCAGATTAGAAGTTAAAACCAATGAAATAGAATTCAAAGATAAGCTATATAATATAAAGAAAAAAGTCAAGTGGGCAAAGCTGAAAATTCTATTGTTAAAAACTTACTAAGTACCAAACAAGTTCTAAAAAGTAAACAAATTAAAAGATGTGAAGAGATGACTTAAGCATTGGAAATAGCAAAGGCTATTTTCATGTGTGTTTGTTATAAAAAGAAAAAAATGGCTAATCATTATAAATTACTGTGAAAAATTACAAATTATTGGGAAAAGTACAGGTAATACATAAAAATATGAAAAATGTAGTGAAAACCTATATAGAATTAGCCATTGTATACAGTTTGATATAGATTTACTGATCTTTTCCTTGAGCATAAAAAACATAAAACACTGAATTAGGATCAAAATCCATATTTAAAATTCGATGAAATCTCATAGATGAAATTTCCTTAACTCATTATATATCATGGTGAAACACAGCTAAAATATATAGATCAATAAAATAATTCTTAATAGCTACATACTATTCCATTTAATAGATGTATCATACTTTAATTTTCATAACCAATTATGTATTTTTGTATATTTGGATGGATTTCAAGTTTTCTGTATAAGAAACAGTATAGCAATGATGACACTTGTAATGTATATATGGCATATTGTCCTATCATTTCCTTATATTAAATTATGAAATTCATACAAAATCATTTGTCAGGCCAAAAATCATCCAGCTCTAAATTTATATAAACACTGCAGTTGATGTTAATAAGTTTAATAAAAGAAAGGTAACTGGGTTTCTTAGTCTTCTAGTGCTGCTCTAACAGAAATACCACAAGTGGATGGCTTTAACAAAGAGAAATGTATTTCCTCACAGTAAAGTAGGCTAAAGGGCCAGATTCAGGGCGTCAACTACAGGGGAAGGCTTTCTCTCTCTGTGGGCTCTGGAGGAAGGTCTTTCTCATCAATCTTCTCCTGGTCGAGGAGCTTCTCAGGCGAAAGGACCCTGGGTCCGAAGGATGCGCTCTGTTCCTGGTGCTGATTTCTTTGTAGTATGAGGTCCCCCCTCTCTGCTTGCTTTCCTTTCTTTTTTCATCTTTTGAGAGATAAAAGGTGGTGCAGGCTACACCCCAGGAACACTCCCTTTACATTGGATCAGGGATGTGACCTGGGTAGGGGTGGTGATACAATACAACCCTAATCCTCTTTAACATAAAATTACAATCACAAAATGGAGGTCAACCACACAGTACTGGGAATCATGGCCTAACCAAGTTGACACATATTTTGGGGGAACACAATTCAGTCCATGACACTGGGATACTAGCATATGAGAAAACATATGTAATATGAAAAAGTATATGGTTTGTGTGCTTATTTGTATTTTGAAGGGAAATGCTGGAAAGACAATCACCCAGATATGTGTTGTCTACTCTAGTTGATGGGACTTAAGGGGCCTTTCCTTCCACCCTATATTTACTGAGTTATTATTTTAGATTTATAAAATCACACAGAAAACAATATTTACAAATTGGAGAATAAAACGATTAAAGGAAAGTAAAAAGAAACACAAAACAATAGAATAAATGGACAAATAAATTAAAAAAAAAACTCTTCTAGTCTAAAAAAGGTATAGTAATATGATGCCCAAAATAATTCTCAATATATTAATGTGTTATCTATTATTAGTACATTGGCACATTCTTTTTAATTGTTGAAGTTTAAGTGAAAGTTTACAATTCAAGTTAGTCTCTCATACAAAAATTTGTACATACATTGTTATGTGACCCTAATTGCTCTCCCTATACAGTGACAGCACACTCCTCCTTTCCATCCCTGATTTCCCGTGCCCATTCTATCAGTTCCTCACCCTCTCTGCCTTCTCATCTCACCTCCAGAGAGAAGCTGCCCGTTTAGTCTCATGTATCTACTTGAGCTAAGAAGCACACTTCACGAGTATCATGTTATGTCCCTTAGCCCAGTCTAATCTCTGTCTGAAGAGTTGGCCTCAGGAATGTTTTTAGTTCTGGGTTGACAGAGTGTCTGGGGGCCATGCTTTCAGGGGTTCCTCCAGTCTCAGTCAGACCATTAAGTCTGGTCTTTTTACTAGAATTTGAGCTCTGCACCCCACCTTTCTCCTGTTCCATCAGGAGCTCTCTGTTGTGTTCCCTGTCAGGGCGGTCATTGGTGGTAGCTGGGCACCATCTAGTTCTCCTGGTCTCAGGATGATGCAGTCTCTGGTTTATGTGGCCCTTTCTATCTCGTGGGCTAAAACTTTCCTTGAGTCTTTGGTGTTACTCATTCTCCTTTACTCCAGGTGGGTTGGGACCAATTGATGCATCTTAGATGGCCGCTCAGTAGCTTTTAAGACCCCAGACACCACTCACCAAAGTAGGATGCAGAACATTTTCTTAATAAACTTTGTTATGCCAATTGACCTAGGTGTCCCCTGAAAGCATGGTCCCCAGACCCCCGCCCCTGCTACTCGGTTCCTTAAAGTGTTTGATTGTATTCAGGAAACTGCTTAGCTTCGGTTTAGTCCGGCTGTGCTGACATCCCCTGTAGAGTGTGCTGTCCTTCACTTCACCTAAGATAATTCTTGTCTACTATCTAGTCAGTATATAACCCTCTCCCTACCCACCCCCCCGACCCTAGTAACCATCAAAGAATGTTTTCTTCTGTGTTTAAAGCTTTTCTTAAGTTCTTATAATAGTGGTCTTATACAATATTTATCCTTCTGTGACTGACTAAATTCACTCAGCATAATGCCCTCCAGATTCCTCCATGTTATAAGATGTTTCACAGATTCATCATTGTTCTTTATTGTTATGTAGTATTCCATTGTGTGAATATACCATAATGTGTTTATCCATTCATCCGTTGGTGGGCACCTAGCTTATGTCCATCTTTTTGCTATTGTAAACAGTGCTTCAATGAACTTTGGTGTGCATATATTTATTCTTGTCAGGGCTCTTATTTCTCTAGGTTATATTCCAAGGAGTGTGATTGCTGGATTGTATGGTACTTCTATTTCTAGCTTTTTAAGGAAGTGCCAAATCAATTTCCAAAGTAGTTGTATCATTTTACATACTCACCAACAGCGTATAAGTGTTCTAATCTCTCCACAACCTCTCCAGCATTTATTATTTTGTGTTTTTTGGATTAATACTAGCCTTGTTGGGGTGCGATGGTGTCTCATTGTAGTTTTGATTTGCATTTCTCTAATGGATAATGATTGTGAGCATTTCTTCATGTGTCTGTTAGCCTCCGGAATGTCTTCTTTGGCGAAGTGCCTGTTCATATCCTTTGCCTATTTTTTAATTGGGTTATTTGTCTTTTTGTTGTTGAGATTTTGC
>NW_004443968.1:16280102-16291388 GCF_000243295.1 Trichechus manatus latirostris
TTGTTGATTCTCTGTTTGGCTTAGTTTTTCGGATCTTTGTTGTGGAGGGACGGCGTGGTGCTTCTGCCTAGACCGCCATCTTGCCGGAGACTCTCGAAGTCTTGTCTTTTGATGAGCATTAGTGTTTGATTTTTAGGAGTTCCTAGTTATCTAGTCTCTCTTCTGGTGCTCATGCATTGTTACTTATAGTTCGTATTCTGTCTATGCCATGTTTTAGGGCTCATAGCATTGTCCATATTTTTTTTTTCCATGATATTTATTGTTTTCAATTTTATATTTAAGTCTTTTATCCATTTTGAGTTAGTTTTTGTGCGTGGTGTGAAGTATGGGTCTTGTTTCAGTTTTTTTGCAGATGAATATCCATTTATGCCAGCACCATTTGTTAAAGAGACTGTCTTTTCCACAGTTAACGGACTTGGGGCCTTTGTCAAATATTAGCTACTCATAGGTGGATGAATTTATGTCTGGATTCTCAATTCTGTTCCATTGGTCTATGTATTTGTTGTGTGTTGAAATCTCCTACTATTACTGTGGAGTTCTATATCTCTCTTTTCAAAGCTGTTAGAGTTTATGTATTTTGGAATCCTGTTGTTGGGTGTGTAAATATTTATTATAGTTATGTCCGCCTGGTTTATTGACCCTTTAATCATTATATAGTGTCCTTCCTTATCCTTTGTGTGGATTTTACTTTAAAGTCTATTTTGTCAGAGATGAATACTGCCATTCCTGCTCTTTTTTGAGTGTTGTTTGCTTGATATATTTCTTTCAATCCTTTGAGTTTTAGTTTGTGTCTTTAAGTCTAATGTGTGTCTCTTGTAGGCAGCATATAGATGGATCATGTTTTTTTATCCAATCTACCACTTCTATCTCTTTATTGGTGCGTTTAGTCCATTTACCTTTAGCGTAATTGTCTTAGTCATCTAGTGCTGCTACAACAGAAATACCACAAGTGGATGGTTTTAAGGAAGAGAAGTTTATTTCCTCATGGTCAAAGTAGGCTAAAAGTCCAATTTCAGGGTCTGAGCTCCAGGGGAAGCTTTTTCCTCTCTGTCGGTCTTCTCTTTGGTGTTCCCCTGGACTAGGAGCTTCTTGGCACAGGGACCCCTGTCCAAAGGATGCACTCTACTCCTGGCACTGCTTTCTTGATGGTACGAGGTCCGCCTGTCTCACTGCTCACTTCTGTCTTTTATATCTCAAGAGATGGCCTCAGGACAAAATCTAGTCTTATAGATCAGGTCCTGCCTTACTAACACAACTGCCACCCGTCCTCCCTCATTAACATCATAAGGCAGGTTTGCAACATACAGGAAAATCACACAGTACCAGGAATCATGCCCCAGCCAAACTGATGTACACAGTTTTTGGGGGACATAATTCAAACCATGCCAGTAATTATTGATAAGTATGAGTTTAGTGCTGTCATTTTGATGTCTTGTTTTGTGTGTTGATGACAATTTCTTCGTTCCATTTAATTTTCTGTGCTGAGTCGTTTTTCTTTATGTATTTTCATCTTTTTCACTGTTGTTGATTTTGTATTTACTGAATCTTTATCTTTTTCTTGTTTTTTATTTTGACATATAGAATTGTTAGTTTACTTTGTGGTTACCTTAATATTTACCCCTATTTTTCTAAGTTTATACTGGTCTTTTATTTCTTTATATCACCTTGACTTCCTCTCCATATGAAATATCTATGTCTACATTTTTTAGTCCCTCTTTTTTGTTTTAATGTTGTCATCTTTTACACAGTGGCATCTGTTTCCCTATTTTCAGTGTGTTAGCTTTTATTTTTGTGACTTCTGTATCTGAGTTGATATCTGGTTGCTCTGTCGTATGTTCTAGTCTTGCATTCTTATCTGATGTTATTGATTTTCTAACTAGAGGATTCCTTTCAGTATTTCTTGTGATTTTGGTTTGGTTTTTGCAAATTCCCTACACTTGTGTTTATCTGGAAATGCCCTAATTTCGCCGTCATACTTGAGAGACAGTTTTTCTGGATATATAATTCTTGACAGGCAGTTTTTTTTTCCTTCAAGGTTTTGTATATGTCATTCCATTGCGTTCTTGCCTGCATTGTTTCTGCTGAGTAGTCTGAGTTTATTCTTACTGACTCTCCTTTGTAGATGACTTTTCGTTTCTCCCTAGCTGCTCTTAAAATTCTCTCTTTATCTTTGGTTTTGGCTAGTTTGATTATAATATGTCTTGGTGACTTTATTTTGGGATCTACCTTATGTGGGATTCAATGAGCATCTTGGATAGATATCTTCTCATCTTTCCTGATATCAGGGAAGTTTTCTGCCAACAAGTATTCACCAAGTCTCTCTGTATTTTCTATTATCCACCCCCTCCCCGTTCTGCTACTTCAATCACTCATAGGTTATTCCTCTTGATAGAATCCCAGATAATTCTTACGGTTTCTTCATTTTTTTAGTTCTTTTACCTGATTTTTCCTCAAATAAGTTGGTATCAAGTGATTTATCTTCAATCACACTAATTCTGACTTCCATTGCCTCAGTTGTGTTCCTATGACTTTCTACTGCGTTGTTTAATTCTGAATTTTTATTTTTAATCATCTGGATTTCTGATTGCTGTCTGTGGATTCTTGTAGCTTGTTAAATTTGTCGTTATGCTCTTCTCTAATCTTTTTAAGTACCTCTATTGTGAGGTCTGCATTTTTCCTAATTTCCTTTCTAATGTCTCAAAGAGTTCTGCATATTAATCTTTTGTTTTCTGCCTTCAGTGTTTCCAAGAAATTTTCCTCCTCTAGGAAATTTCTAGATTCTTTATTTTTGGAGCTTGCTGAAGCCATCATGGTCTGCCTGTTTATATGATTCAATATTGACTGTTGTCTCTGAGCCATCAGTAAGTTATTATATTTATTTATTTTATGTTTGCTTACTGTTTCCTAGCTTCTTGTTTTGTTTTGATATGCCCAAATAGGCTACTCGTGTTAGCTAGCCTGGTCACTGGTGCCCCTGAAGCTCCAATGTACTGCCACCAGGTGGCCAGAACTGCCAGTAAATATGTGAGCCCAGGAGTCCACCCACTCCTCCTGTATGGATTCAGCTCAGGTGTCTACCCACTCCTCCTATATAGATTCAGCTCAGGTGTCCAGGTAGCCTTCCACCAAGTGTGTGGTACAGGCTCTCACCTACAATCCTAGACAGGCATGGGTGATTGGTGTAGGCACAGGCATCCGGCTGCAGCAGGGGGACACACACTGAGCAAGGCAGAAGCCGACGACAGCCCTCGAGTGTCCAGGAGGAAAGCATGCCCCTCTTCCCTAGAGCACGTAGGTGGGTGGGTTTTGCAGCCAGACTATTAGCACCCAGTGCTGTTGGCTGTAAGGACTGGAGGGCACCTATTATTCTTGGATCCCTGTTGCAGGTGGCTAGGTGGCATGGGTGGAGCCACCAGTCCTCTGGCCTTTGATTTGTGTAGGTGAAGACCCTGCTTAATGGGCAGATCAGTGTTAAATGTCACAAACCTGCCACTTCACAGCTGAAACATTTGAAGTTAGACTTCAGGTATGTACCCTGTTTACCTTGGTAATGAGGGCCTACGCTGTTGAAATGGGCCCACACAAGTCTATGCAGGCAGAAAGGCACTCAAAGTCTGTGGATCCCTTATGACTGTGCCTAGGCAAGGGAACTGTGCCTACCCTGAGTTCCTGGCTTAGAGCAGGCAGCAGATTATTTTTCCCCCTGTTTGTTAATTTGTTCCCTCTCCAAGGCTGGAGAATGCCTCAGAGTGCGTGATGGATCCTACTTTACCCCGGGACTCAGAAATCGCTGAATCTGTCCCGGAACCAGTGCAGAGTAGGCAGTAGGGAGGTAAATGGGAGAGAGGTTTTCCCCTAAGGGGAGTGTTTTTGATGCACAGTAGGCCGGATGGAAGTACATATCTTTTGCCGAACAAGGGCTGCTTCTCACTGGTTCTGTATCATCATGTAGACTCTCTACCTCTGGGGCCCTCCCAGTGTGGAAAATGCCTCCAGAGTGCCACTTCTTGCCTGCCTCACCGCTCACCCCGAGCTGATCCAGGCTGAAGGGCTATGGCTCCTGCTGGGTCAGGTCTGGCAACTCCTCGCTGCTTCCAAACCATCTCTCCCTCCCCTCCCACTCAGTCCAATTTGTCAACTTTGCCTTTGATGTTCAGGGCTCCTAGATTGTCATATATAATCAATTCACTTGTTTTTTTCAGGTCTTTGTTGTAAGAGGGACCACCAGAAGTGTCTGACTACTCCACCGTCTTGGCCCCGCCTCCAGCCGTTGATACATTTTTAAATGTAAAAATATATACATCAACAGACACATTTTTTTGAAATATAAAAAATATGCATTAACAGACCATTCTCCAGTATTAATTTACCCTCATGCCAAAATAGTATGAAGAAATTTATTTTCCCAACTTAGGTATTGATAATCCAAAATCCAAACCTGTTGCCTTCAAGTTGATACTTACTCTGTTGACCCCTTGGGTTAGAGTAGAACTGGTCCATAGGATTTTCATGGCTGTAAACTTAATAGAATCAGATTAGCAGGCCTTTCTTTCTTAGTACTGCTGAGTAGGTTTAAACCACCTATCTTTCGGTTAGTAGTCCAGTGCAAACCATTTGCATTGCCCAGGCACCAGGCTTCTTAAACTTCTAGTTGGATATATGAAACATTTGTTTCTTAAAACAACCCAAATATACCATTGTGGAATGAAAGAATAAACTATGATATTTGCAAAAATATAAGAGTATCCTATCTCAAAACAAATGCACAAATATCACAATATAGATTAATCTTAGTAATATACTATTAAGCAAAAGACAAAACTAGCACATGAAGCATTATGCCCTTTTAAAAAGTTAAAAACAACTAAAATAACAAATACATACTTAAGGGTTGCATTTAAAATGAAGGGCAAGCTGAATGCAAGATTTACAATCCTTTTCTTATTTGTTAATAAAAAGGGATTCTATGTTTTTCATATTCTTTTTTTTTTCCTTCCTAACAAATTTTCTAATAAGTGAGATGTACACTGTGATTAATTTTAAAATTATGGACATTGAAAAGCTTGGTTCTCTATGAAGAACACATGTTTATTTTGTACCTTTAAAGGTAAGACAGTTTTTAAAGGTACTTTGACCTAATAAAATAATTTTTTGGTATTAAACCATATTTAGATGCTCGTTCCAATTTGTCTTTGACTGTGAGTTTATAAACATATGGTAGATATTCTTGCCTCATTAAAAATATATCCCTGCAACTTTAAAAGTTTTAGAAAATGCTGTAACATTTTATGTCTGTCTAACCATAAGAGACCAGTGGCATTTAAACTCATTTAGCTGCATAAGAAAATAACAAAAATGAATCTTGCATTTGAACTGCCTAAAACTGTATTTATATCACTGTGGTTTCAATTTGTAATATAAGCAGTAATATATGTTCCCATAGATAGAAATATACAGAGAACATAAGATAGGACATTTACTGAAATTAGAATATTTATCAAAAACAAATTGCACTTCCTTATGTGTTCACTGAGCTTAAATGTTAATGAAATTCCTTCCTTCAGATTATATCCACAAGGCAAATATTAGATAAAACCATGTTATCTAGGATAAAAAAAATGATTGAATTGCTGGTTTTGCACTTAATAATCTGAAACAGAGATGTAGGTCAATGGGGGGGTGGTAAAGGAAGTATTTAAGGTGTTACTGTTGCTTACATAAAGTGATAGTTCATTCAAAGAAATAATCAACCTTGTGCACATTTGGAAAAAAAAGTGATTTCTTTTCATCCAAAATGCCAACTGAACTGTAAAGGGTGACATTTTGAATAAAGAAAAGTTAGGATGAAAATGAGTAAGAAAGAAAAAAAAATGCTTATGCACTATTCCAATGCTTAGACTAAGCTCTTAGGACCCTGACTTTTCATATTATACTTTCAAGTGCTTCAGTTTAGTTTCATTAAAATTGTCTAAACTGTTCTCAATACTGTTAAACATTTTTCTTTTTTTACTGAAATGTTCTTGTTACAAAGGCTTAGCAAAATAGAAACCTCCCATAGCAACAACTACCTTCTGCTCTGACCCAAGAACCACATGGCAAATGTTTGACAGCAGGGATGGAAATACAGTCTAGTCTAGAAAAATATATGTTTTCCTGACAGACAAGCTTAAACAGTGATGCTGGATAATGTTATACGTGAATATTTTAAATATGTTCTTTCTTTCTTTTGATCCATATAAATGGAGGTGAAGAAATAACTGAAATTGGGGTCACACACTAAGAACTGGTATAGATGACAATAGAGAATTATAAAATTGCAAATTTTATCCCACCGTTAACTCCTGGGTCATAAGTTATTTAATTCATGGCAGAAAAAAAAAAAAAAAGCCTCTTGATTTTATTACAATTAAAATAAATTTTGGTTTGAGTATAATTCATTATCCTATTTAGAGAATGTGCCAATATTATTTATATCTATATATTCTCTTAAAATATAAGCATTGAAACATAGTTATTGATGTTTGAATCCAAGTAATTGAAATAGCATAACTGTTGTCATTAGGGGCCATCCAGTTTGTTTAGACTAATAGCCACCCAGTGTACACCAGAATGAAACAGAGCCTGGTCCTGCACTATCCTCACACTCCTCACTATGTTTTAGCTCATCGTAGCTACTATGTGGATACATCTCATTGAGAGGCTGCCTCTTTTTTGCTGAACCTCCACTTTATCAAACAGGGTGTTCTACAACAGGGACTGGTCCCTCCTGAAAACATGTCCAGGGACGTGAGATGAAGTCTCGCCATTCTCGCTTCTAAGGAGCATTCTGGCTATCTTCTTCCAAGACAGATCTGTTCATTATTTCTGTAGTCCATGGTATATTCAGTATTCGTCAACAATACCATAATTCAAAGGCATCAATTCTTCTTCGATCTTCATTATTCACCGTCCAGCTTTCACATGCATATGAGGCTATTGAAAATACCAAGGTTTGGGTCAGGTCAGGCACCCCTTAGTCAGCAAAGTGACATCTTTGTTTTCAACACTTGAAAGAGATCTTTTACAGCAGATTTGGCTAATGCAATGCATCATTCGATTTCTTGCCTGTTGCTTCCGTGGACATTTTACTTGTGGATTCAAGTAAAATGAAATCCTTGACAACTTCAGTCTTTTCTCCATTTATCATGATGTTGCTTATAAGTCCATTTGTGAGGATTTTGGTTTTCTTTATATTGAGGTGCAATCCATACTGAAGGCTGTAGTCTTTGATCTTCATCAGTAGGTACTTCAAGCTCTTTTCACTCTCAGCAAGCAAGGTTGTGTCATCTGCCTACTGCAGGTTTTTAATGAGTCTTCTTCCAGTCCTGATGCCCTGTTCTTCTTCATATAGTCCAGCTTCTTGGATTATTTGCTCAGCATACAGATTGAATAAGTACAGTGAAAGGATATAACACTGACGCACACCTTTCCTGATTTTAAAAAATGCAGTATCTGCTTGTTCTGTTCAACAACTCCCTCTTGGTCTATGTGCAGGTTCCTCATTAGCACGATAATTAAGTATTCTGGAATTCCCATTCTTTGTAATGTTATTCATAATTTGTTGTGATCTACAGAGATGAATACCTTTGCATAGTCAATAAAACACAGTAAACATCTTTCTGGTATTCTCTGCTTTGAGCCCTGATGCATATGACATCAGCAATGATATACCTCATTCCTCATACTCTTCTGAATCTGGCTTGAATTTTCTGGCAGTTCCCTGTTGATATACTGCTACAACCATTTTTAAAGAGTTATCTTCAGCAACATTTTACTTGTGTATGATATTTTTTCTTTCTAATTTAATTTTTTTAATTGTTGTAGTTTAAATGAAGTTTACATTTCAAGTTAGTTTCCCATACAAATATATGTACATACATTCTTATGTGACCCTAATTACTCTCCCCATACTGTGACAGCACAGTCCTCCTTTCCACCCCTGGTTTCCCATGTGCTTCAAGCAGATCCTAACGCTCTCTGCCTCCCCATCTCACCTCTGCACAGAAGCTGCCCATTTAGTCTCTTGTATCTGCTTGAGCTAAGAGGCACACTCCTCACGAGTATCATGTTATGTCCCACAGCCCAGTCCAATCCGTGTCTGAAGAGTTGGCCTAGGAAATTGTTTTAGTTCTAGGCTGATAGAGAATCCGGGGACCATGCTTTCTGGGGTTCCTCCAGTCTCAGTCAGACCATTAAGTCTCGTCTTTTTACTAGAATTTGAGCTCTGCACCCCACCTTTCTCCTGCTCCATCAGGGACTCTCTGTAGTGTTCCCTGTCACGGCAGTCACTGGTGGTAGCTCGGCAGCATCTAGTTCTTCTGGTCTCAGGATTTTTAAGTCTCTGGTTTATGTGGCCCTTTCTGTCTCTTGGGCTAGTACTTTCCTTATGTCTTTGGTATTCTTCATTCTCCTTTACTCCAGGTGGTTAGGCCAATTGATGCATCTTAGATGGCCGCTTGCAAGCTTTTAAGACCCCAGACGCCACTCACCAAGTAGGATGCAGAACATTTTCTTAAGCTTTGTTATACCAATTGACCTAGATGTCCCCTGAAAGCATGGTCCCCAGACTCCTACCCCTGCTACTCTGTCCCTCAAAGTGTTTGATTGTATTCAGGAAACTTCTTAGCTTTGGTTTAGTCCAGCTGTGCTGACATCCCCTGTAGAGTGTGCTGTCCTTCCCTTCACCTAAGATAATTCTTATCTACTATCCAGTTAGTAAATAACCCTCACCCTCCCTCCCTACCCTTGTAACCATCAAATAATGTTTTCTTCTGTATTTAAACCTTTTCTTGAGTTCTTATAATAGTGGTATTATACAATATTTATCCTTCCGTGACTGACTAAATTCACTCAGCATAATGCACTCCAGATTTCTCCATGTTATAAGATGTTTTACGGCTTGATAGCTGTTCTTTATCATTGTGTAGTATTCCATTGTGTTGATATACCATAATTTGTTTATCCATTCATCCGTTGATGAGCACCGAGGTCATGTCCATCTTTTTGCTATTGTGAACAGTGCTGTAATGAGCATGGGTGTGCATATATCTATTAGTGTGATGGCTCTTATTTCTCCAGGACATATTCCAAGGAGCAGGATAGCTGGATCATATGGTACTTCTAGCTTTTTAAGGAAGCACCAAATTGATTTCCAAAGTGGTTGTACCATTTTACATTCCCCCCAACACTGTAAGTGTTCCAGTCTATCCACAACCTCTCCAGCATTTATTATTTTGTGTTTTTTGGATTAATGCTAGCCTTGTTGGGGTGAGATGATATCTCATTGTAGTTTTGACTTGCATTTCTCTAATGGTTAATGATTGTGAGCATTTCTTCATGTGTCTGTTAGCCACCTGAATATTTTCTTTGACAAAGTGCCTGTTCATATCCTTTGCCCATTTTTTAATTGGATTATTTGTCTTTTTGTTGTTGAGGTTTTGCAGTATTTTGCAGGTTTTAGAGATTAGACCCTGATTGGATTTGTCATAGACAAATTTTTTTTTCCGAGTCTATAGGTTGTGTTTTGACTCTTTTGGTGAAGTCTTTTGATGAGCATAAGTGTTTGATTTTTAGGAGCTCTCAGTTATCTAGTCTCTCTTCTGGTGCTTGTGCATTGTTATAGTTCGTATTGAGTTTATGCCATGTATTAGGGCTCCTAGCGTTGTCCTTATTTTTTCTTCCATGATATTTATCATTTTTGATTTTATATTTAAGTCTTTTAACCATTTTGAGTTAGTTTTTGTGCATGGTGTGAAGTATGGGTCTTGCTTCAGTTTTTTGCAGATGGATATCCAGTTATGCCAGCACCATTTGTTAAATAGGCTGTCTTTTCCCCAGTTAATGGACTTTAGGCCTTTGTCAAATGTTAGCTACTCATACGTGGATGAATTTATGCCTGGATTCTCAGTTCTGTTCCATTGGTATATGTATCTTTTGTTGTACCAGTACCAGGCTGTTTTGACTACTGTGGCTGTATAATAGGTTAAAAAATCACATAGTGTGAGGCCTCCCACTTTGTTCTTCTTCTTATGCTTTATTTATTTGGGGCCTCTTCCCTTTCCATATGAAGTTGGTGATTTGTTTCTCCATCTCATTAAAAAATGCCAGTGGTATTTAGATCGAGATTGCATTGTATCTGTAGATCACTTTTGGTAGAACTGCCATTTTCAGTATGTTGAGTCTTCCTATCCATGGGCAAGGTATGTTTTTCTACTTATGCAGGTCTCTTTTAGTTTCTTGCAGTAGTGTCTTCCAGTTTTCCTTGTATAGATCTTTTACGTCTCTGGTTAGATTTATTCCTAAGTATTTTATCTTCTTGGGGGCTATTGTAAATAGTATTGATTTGGTAATTTCCTCTTCCAGGTTATCTTTGTTGATGTAAAGGAATGCAACTGATTTTTGTATGTTTATCTTATATCCTGAAATTTGCTGAAATCTTTTATTAGTTCCAGTAGTTTTCTTGTGGATTCTTTGGGGTTTTTTTCTGTATAAGATCATATCATCTGCAAATAGAGATACTTTGACTTCTTCCCTAACAGTCTGGATGTGCTTTGTTTCTTTTTTTACCCTGATTGCTCTGGCTAGGACCTCCACCACAATGTTGAATAAGAGTAGTGATAGAGAAGGGCATACTTGTCTGGTTCCCATTCTCAAGGGGAATGCTTTCAAAGTCTCTCCATTTAGGATGATGTTGGCTGTTGGCTTTGTGTAAATACCCTTAATTATATTGAGGAATTTCCCTTCTATTCCTATTTCATTAGAGTTTTTACATGAATGCATGTTGGAGTTTGTCAAATGTCTTTTCTGCATCGATTGATAAGATCATGTGATTCTTGTCTTTTGTTTTCTTTATGTGATTGACTACACTGATTGTTTTTCTAACGTTGAACTATCCCTGCATACCTTGTATAAATCCCACTTGATCATGGTGAATTTTTTTTTTATATGTTGTTAAATTCTATTGGCTACAATTTTATTGAGGATTTTTGCGTCAATGTTCATGACGTATATTGGGCTGTAATTTTCTTTTTTTGTTGTATCTTTACCTGGTTTTGAAATACCTTTAGTAGTAGTGGTTTTAACTCTTCTCTGAAAGTTTGGTAGAATTCTCCAGTGAAGCCATCCAGGCCAGGGCTTTTTTTTTTGTGGGGAGTTTTTTTTTTTTAATTGTACTTCAGGTGAAGGTTTACAGAACAAATAGTTTCTAATGAAACAGTAGTACACATATTGTTTTATGACGTTGGATAA